>NC_056749.1:853506230-853653730 GCF_019279795.1 Protopterus annectens
GTATAGATACAGGTTCACTGTTATAATGATAACAATCTGCAGCATGCTCTTGGTGTCCCTGGTATATAGATACAGGTTCACTGTTATAATGATAACAATCTGCAGCATGCTCTTGGTGTCCCTGGTGTATAGATACGGATTCACGGTTATAATGATAACACACTGCAACATGCTCTTGGTGTCCCTGGTGTATAAATACAGGTTCACTGTTATAATGATAACACACTGCAGCATGCTCTTGGTGTCCCTGGCGTATAGATACAGGTTCACTGTTATAATGATAACACACTGCAGCATGCTCTTCGTGTCCCTGGTGTATAGATACAGGATCACTGTTATAATGATAACACTCTGCAGCATGCTCTTGGTGTCCCTGGTGTATAGATACAGGTTCACTGTTATAATGATAACAATCTGCAGCATGCTCTTGGTGTCCCTGGTGTATAGATACACGTTCACTGTTATAATGATAGCAATCTGCAGCATGCTCTTGGTGTCCCTGGTGTATAGATACACGTTCACTGTTATAATGATAGCAATCTGAAGCATGCTTTTGGTGTCCCTGGTGTATAGATACAGATTCACTGTTATAATGATAACAATCTGCAGCATGCTCTCGGTGTCCCTGGTGTATAGATACAGGTTCATTGTTATAATGATAACAATCTGCAGCATGCTCTTCGTGTCCCTGGTGTATAGATACAGGATCACTGTTATAATGATAACACACTGCAACATGCTCTTGGTGTCCCTGGTGTATAGATACACGTTCACTGTTATAATGATAACAATCTGCAGCATGCTCTTGGTGTCCCTGGCGTATAGATACAGGTTCACTCTTATAATGATAACAATCTGCAGCATGCTCTTATTGTCCCTGCTGTATAGATACAGGTTCACTGTTATAATGATAACAATCTGCAGCATGTTATGTCAATTGAAATGTGTCCTGTATAAATGACAACTCCTGTCTACTCCGTAATACTGGACTTTTGTTTTACTAAACATACTAAGGCTTGCACAATATTGCACTACAATGGACAAATGCATACTCACTGAGATACAAGTGTGTAGCACAATAACCTGATATTTACTCCTAATACTACAGTAACAGTACTGTTTTGAAGCATACATACCACTTGCATCTCTCATCCTTCTCAGTCTTCCCTCATAGGCTCACACATTTAGTGCTGTCTCCGCATTATATGTGGTAGAAATATGAAGACATTAAGATCAGAAATCAGAAACAGCTGCTTTATCATTCAAACGGTGCCTGTGAGTGATACTCATACATCTGTGGAGAGCCATCAGTCCCACATTCATCCATCCAATATTCGAGGGTATCCCTCTTCCTCATCCTGAGATTTTGGTAGTGATTTCTACACTGTTTGGTAGCATGGGGATACCGGTAACAGTGGACAAATCCTGGGCCAAACTAATACATGCATTCGATTTGTAATCTGATCCATGCTAGTGTTCCTACAACAGCCGGGGACCATAATCATTCAGTATTAGTCCAACAAACACTTTGGACTCCTGCACACTGCACCTTTGAGAACAAAATCTTAAACCTTCATCCTGAATGTCAGCCATCTGTAATGCAGATGAACACCGATGTGCAATCTGTTTTCCCACCAACTACAGTTATAATAGATACTGAGAGTGCACAATGTTGTGATCTACAACATTTGAAAATGGTGCATGCTGCTTACTATCAGGCAACGTGTTTGCACAAAGCTAATTAAGCACAATTTGTGAAGTAATACAGATGTCTTTACAAAAATTGCCTCATCCATTACGGCAGTAATTATTATATAGGAAATACTAGGTCAGCTACTAACATTTATCATGTGGAGTGGGACACCATTACAAAGGACAGGATTCTGCAGTATTACAACCATGAACCTAAGCTATGACAGTCCTACACTCACAGCTGTTCCCACAAAAAGAATGTATTTATACATCTATGATTCATTGCATTGCTAGCTATTACAAGGACACATTACAAAAAACACAAGGCTGCATTACTTGTATTTGAACCTATAACCATCTGAACTTAAAAGTGATGCTTAATTCCTTTCACCACATGAGAAGGTAGGTAACCTCTGGCTATATTTGTATTTATTGTAAAGTTCATACAGATTCAGTATAAGAAAATGAAGTGATAACATGCAGAAAAAAATATAAAATGTTGATATATACAGTCCAATGTGTTAGTATGCAGGGAATATGCATACATAGGTGTGCAGTCCAAATAAACATGCACTCTGGATTCATATGAATGCAAGGTTGCCTTAAAGCTGTTGTTCCCACATACACCACTGTAGCAAGTAGTTAACAGACATACAGCACACAAGTAACTTCAACAAGGAATGTACATTTAATTTGAAATAGCACGTTAGATGTAGTTAAATGTTCAACTGGGAATATGATTCACTTACTCCTTACACAGATTATGATAATGTTTTTCAAATATACAACACAGTCCTAACATGCTGTGTTCCTTAGTCAGTCAGCAATCATCAGACCAGTACTGTGGCACTGAGGATGTGTTAAAGGAAGCCTACAGTATTGCCTTTACAATGTTAAGGATATTAAGTGGGAATGTTATTCAGTTGCCAAATAAGTAAAGCCATGTTGACTAGTATGAACAGGCATTGACTGTTATTTTGTGGTTGTGGATCATAGACATCCACACCTATGTGAGCCTGTGAGATATCCCCCAGAGCACACATCTTGAGCAATTGGGAGAGGAGCACGTATGAGATTCATGTTAACTGACAGTTTTGTCAGCACATGTGTGGCTGATGATACACATACTCTTCAACATGACTTGGCAGTAGACCCTATCACGTGCCCTATTTCTTGTTGTAATATGTACTTGACTCAAATGTAAGGCACACATTAATTTAGGAGAATGTGAGACTTGATACAATTGCAGCATTCTTCTGAAAGTATACTCAGAACTAAAGTGTACATTTGCCATGTTGTAGCATACCATGCAGTGATGTTTTGAAGATCATGGATGGTGATGCCTGTAGCTCACCAAGCATGCCCCCTGCTACTCTGTGAAATGGCCCAGTGACTAGGAATAGCCTTTAAACACATACCTTACTTTCCACTGGGATGGTTTCCTGCACTTGTCTCTGCGAGTCAATGTTGAGAGAGGTTGGTCATCTCCTCCACTGTCTATGTGTCCTGCAGATGTTATTCCTTCTCTGTGTATGCCTATTGCCAGAAGAAGCAGAGTCTTTAGCCTGTAATACAGACAGATGTATTCTAAAAGCAGCAGATAATAATAATAATCTATTTGTAACAACTTTTTATCTGTACTCATGTATTTTCTCAATGCACAAAAGAACAACAACAACAAAACAGAAATGGAGACCATGGATGGTTTTATATCTTGTGGACATCATGGATGGTTTTATATCTTGTGGACTAGCTCCTCAGGATTGGTTGATTAGCATCTATTTCAGCTGTGAATACTATAATTAGCATCTCTGAAGCACATAGTATGACACATGCAAACAATCATTGATGTACTCCATTATAAAAAGGCAAATGAGTAGCTGGGCAAACTGATGTGGATTTGAGTTAATATATGATTGTAACCCAGTTGCACATTTTGTCAGATTCACTTATATTTCATCAGAGGAGTATTTCACTCCATCAGGTATGTATTCATCTTGTTTCTAAATAATGCATATGCTGGAATGTAGATCACAATAAATGTAAAGTAAATCTCTATGCATGTCTTAGAAACATACTCATTACATGGCCTTCTTTATCAGCAATGTGAGAGGTTCAGAGGATATAGGATAGGCATAAATTATAATGCTGCCTGCTAACTATGTACACTTGTTCTTTGAAAATATTTTTCGTTAGTTCTGTTAACATTTCCCCATTGTTTGCTTAACAACATTGTTCCTGACCCTGTATTTTTTTTATTTGGGTGGTGGAGAGAGAGATGAAGTTGTGCTATGGAATAAACTAGAGTGGCTGTTATGTTGGGTGGGGGACATAGTTAATTATCTGTTAGGGCACAATAAATAATATTTTTCTTTTGCTACTATGTTAATTTTTTTAACTGCTCTTGCTATTTACTGCATAATGTTGTATCTTTACAGTTTAATCCACTGTTGAGTATCGGGAGCCTTCCTTTAATGCATCATCTGTACACAAAGTTGTAGTTATGTGATCCTTATATGTGTTATCATTATTTTGTCTTTCAGGAAATGAAATGCCCTTGAGACGGAGACCACCATTCTCTGAAGATGAAAATGAGATGATTATAGATGCACTCAGACAACACCATGAGGTCCTGCTGTCAAGAGGGTGAGCAAGAATGCCCGAACGAGCAGAACTCTGGCATGACCTTGTCTGAAACATCAACAGAGTGGGCCAACAGAGTCACGCATATGAGCAGGTGCATCACAAAGCTATGGATATGATCCACACAGCCAGGAGGCATGGTGAAGTGGTATGCAATCATTAGGTCACTGGTGGTGGGCCTGCAGCAGAGGAACCCCTCAGCACCACTGAAAAAGTCCTGGCAAATATTGCAACTCAGGAAAGCTCACAGCATTCCAACAACCAGTATGTCCTTGAAGTGGGTGCCACTCCTGTTACTCGAGAGGAGTGCCCAGGTAGGCTGTGTTAGATCATCAGTAAAATACAGTTGCAGTCATTCTGTAGTACTGTATACATTTTTAATGTGTGGCAGGTTGCTTTTTTTGTTGGGGTATAATTAAGATAGCTACAGTGTTCATGTCCTGTAACTGCCACAGAGGGATTCCTGGTGCACATCTCAACACAGGACAGATCCCAGTAATCCTTGATCTAATATATTCTGGATGTGGGTGCCATTCCCATATCACATGTGAGGCTGTCAGGTATGCCTTGTTACATTATCATTAAAATACTGCTGCATTCTGTCATACGTGTTTATAGTTCTGCTAAGTTGTATGTGTGTTGGTTTGGGGTATTTCAGATAGCTGCAGTTTTATGCTCCTTTAAAGGATGTTAGCCACATTCCTGATGGCATTTATTTGAGCATACATATAGATGAGTAAATGCATTAACACTTGTAGAGGTAAATGTGTGATGCTGTTGCCATTATGTTTTCCTTTAATTTTCCCAGGACCATCAGGGATTCAATGTGCAAGGGCTGCAGCAGTTGTTAAATGGACTATGTTTTTATATATATGTTTACATACACATATATATATATATATATATATATATATATATATATATATATATATATATATGTGTGTATATATATATATGTGTGTATATATATATATACACACATATATATATATACACACATATACATACATATATACGTTTATATATGTATATATATGGATTCACTTTATAACCTCGAAATGCTGAAATATCGAATTTCAGTATCTCGAGACTATAAAACCGAATCCACAAAACACCGACAAACAAAAACTGCGAAACCACATAACCGAAAACACTGCACACACTACACTCAACATACAACACAACACCCACATCACAACATAAACAAAAAAACAACACACATACACAACTCACACACACATAAGCAGGGGGGCAAGCCCCCCTGCACCTCCCATGTGGGGGGCTGCACCCCCACACCCCCCTACTTATATATACTAACTCTGAGATCGCACAAACACAACACAAAAGCTCACTCACACATGCACATTCTGCAATCCCTCACACACACTCTAACTCCCACTCAAAACCCTTACAAAACCCTCACTTACCTGACATAACACCTACATCCAAACACGGCACCGCGCACCAACAAAACACAAACTTGGACATTACGTAGCGCAACTTCATAACCGCGAATTCGACATATTTTCAAGATATGTCAAATTTGCGATTATGAAGGTTCGCTGTTTGTAACATTCGACTTTATAGCTTCGAGATACTGAAATTCGACATTTCAGTATTTCAATGTTATAAAGTGAACCCGTATATATATATATATATATATATATATATATATATATATATATGTATATATATATATATGCCCACATATCCTCTATAATGTCCTCTCAGGCCTGCTGTATGTATTTCGGTACTGTTTGTATATCTGTCCACTGCACAGATTTCTTCTGAATTTTATGGTTTGGTAATCATATTTCGGGCCTGTATTTAAGATCATGGTAATTAAATGTCTGATTAGAGTGAAGTCAATAATAATAGCAAACATTAAATCATATGACTCAGATCCCGCATTCAAACTGCATACTGTTCAGATATGTCATGGTGAAGCAAAGCCTGTTATTCCATCAGTTGTATATGTTTGTAGGAGCATATTATGTAACATTTGTCCATATTCTTTAGCCATTGTAGAACCACTATATATGTCTTTCCTCCACACTTTTTACTGTAAGTGGTTGACAGGTTTAAATGTCCGTAATAGTGACACAAGTGTAAAGTGCAGCATACTAGTGCAGGTGTTAATGTCATCCTGTTGTTTTTTTTTTCCCCACAGGTGAACATGGCAGTAGTTGTGTGTCCCCTGTTCATAGGTTCATAGGTTCATAGGTTCATACTAGGCTATCTGCCCTAAGGCATTTATAAGCCTAGCCAGAATGTGTTTGGCTTTCGCCACCCATTTTAAATTTATTTTGCTATGCCCTTTTTCGAGGTTAGTATACTGTGCCTCTGTCTAACAATGACACAGAAGTGATACCCGGGTTAAACCTATGATCTCCCACCCACTCATCAAGATTCCTCTTGAAGAGAGTCAATGAGGGACTCTGCCTAACCTGGACTGGGATTTTATTCCACAGTGAAGGGAGCCTCTGGGTTATGAATCTGTCCCTCCAGCATGTCCTATTTATTTCAGTGCTGAGGTTCAAGTCTCTCGAGCGCGTAGCTCGATGGGATTTGGATTTTCTGAGGTGCAGCATGTCCATTAATGCCGGGTTGGACATGGCTTTATACGTCAGGCACAGATCGCCTCTGAACAGGCGGTATGCCACTGAGTAGAGCTGGAGTTTCTTTAACCGGGCAGCATATGGCATCTGTTTGAGCCCTTTGATCCTCTTGTTGAGGTACTTTTGGGGTCTTTCCAGTTGCTGCAGGTGTCTGGTAAGGTACATCCCAAAAGGGGCATTGTACTCAATTATGGGCCTGATGAGGGATGAGTAAAGAGGCATGATGACCTCCCCTAATCTAGATGTGAATCCCTTCATGATTAGGTGGGCTATATAAAATGTTTTTCTAACCACTTTGGCTACGTGGTTGTCAAATGAGAGATTGCTATCAACTTGGGTCCCCAGGTCCCTAATTACTTCTTCTGTACTTAATGGACTACCACCTATGTGGTAATTTGTGGGTACTTTGTTTTTGCCAAAGGGGATGACTATACACTTTTTGGCATTTAGCTTGAGGCCATGGCTCTGGCACCAGTTGTCTGTTTCTATGAGGCCCTTTTGGAGGATGCTTGTGTCGGCTGGAGAGTCGATTATGGCGCCCAGTTTGCAGTCATCTGCGAATTTGGTCAGCCACAGTCCTTCCGTGTTGGCCTGTACCTCCGAGAAATATATACCGAACAAGAGAGGTCCCAGGACTGAGCCTTGTGGGACACCACTTGTAACTGGTTTGGAGTCTGACATGGCTCCAGCAATTCTAACCATGTGGGTTCTGTTCTTGAGCCAGTTTGCAATCCATCTAGTGACATAGGGGTTTATATTTAAGCTGGTGAGCTTATCTATAATGCCCGAGTGGGGTATTGTATCGAAGGCTTTTGCGAGGTCCAGGTAGGCTGTGTGGACCACCTTCCCCTCGTCAATGGCCTTGGTGACTGTTTCAAAGAAATCAACCAGGTTTAAGAGGCAGGATCTGCCCTCAACAAAGCCGAACTGGGTTGGATCCAGTGTCTGTAGGTCCCCAATATCTTTATTTATGAGGTCCATGATGATCCTTTCCATAGCTTTGCAGACCAAGCTAGTCAGGCTTATGGGGCGATAGTTTCCAGGATCCGTTGAGGCACCATCTTTATGGAGAGGGACCCCTGTTGCTGTACGCCACTCTTTGGGCACATATCCTGTAGTAAGGCTGAGATTAAACAGTAGTTTTATGTTTGGGTTTAGCTCTTCTTGGAGTTCATGTAGGACGCAGCCCGGGACACCGTTTGGCCCCGTTGATGCTGTGTTTTTTGCTTTGGAGAGGGCGGCTGTTACCTGAGCATCTGAGATGTCAGGGGGGCAGCACTCTGCTGGGATAGATATTTGCCCTTTTGGTGGGGAGGGGGGGAGAAGTTTGCGGTGAACCTGTCAGCTAGGATGTTGGTAATGTCTGTGGGTTCAGTGTATTTCTTGTCATTTAGGACTAATTCTGAGCATATCTGGGAATTACCACCCAGGTTCCTAACATAACTAAAGAAAGCCTTGTGATTATCCTTAGTGTCCTGTGCAATTTTTCTCTCGAAACTGGCCTTAGACAATTTTATGAGTGCCCGTAGTTTTTTGCTAATACTGATCAGTGATGCCTTCCCTTTTTGTGATTTTGCTCTATCATTTAGTAGCTTCCTCCTTCTATTGTATAGTTTGTTTATGGCTGGGGTCCACCAGACAGGACGTCTGCCTTTGGAGGATTGGGTCATGGTTTTATTTGGGATTGCATGATCCATGCATTCCTGAAGGTGTTCATAGAATGTGTTTATAAAGGATTCTGCAGTCTGGGCCGTATTTTCCACAGGCCCGGGGGCTTTGAAGGATTCCACCTCAGTTTTGAGGAGTGTGAAATTTGCTTTAGAGAAGTTTTTCATTGTGGTTTTCTGGGCAGAGGGTGGGGTCGGGATGTGAATATCCAGTGAGATTAGTTTTTGGTCTGTTCTTACCAGTGAGGGATACACTTCTGGTCTGGAGCATAGAGTCCCCATGTTGGTGATGATCAGGTCCAGTATGTTTTCTCCTCTTGTGGGAGTGGTAACAAGTTGTTCCATAGCATTTGAGTTTATAAATTCTAGGAACCTTTGGGCTAGGGTGTTGGAGCTAGAGTAATGCTCCCAGTCTATGTTTGGGTAGTTGAAGTCACCCAATATAATGGTGTTTGGAGAGACCTTCATATTTTCCAGTGTTCTCAGGAAGGCCGAGTGGGGTTCCTGGGTTTGGGAGGGTGGTCTGTAGCAGGCTATAAACTGGAAGGCAGTTTTACCCACTGTTAGTTGCACATGGATAGTCTCTGATGCTTCGTGCTTTGCCACCAACCTGGAGGTGTGGGTATCTTTGATGAATATAGATACTCCCCCTCCTTTTGTGGTTCGGTCCAAGTTTTGGGTCCGAAAAGCATGGTATGAGGTATAACCTGGTAGTGCTGAGGTGCTCTCGGGAGCCCTGAACCAGGTTTCTGTTACTGCACAGATATCGATGTTCTCCATGCTAAGGAGAGTTTTGAGTGCATGCATCTTGAGGGTTAGACTTCTGGCATTGAGTAGCATTACTCTTAGTTTCTTATCCCTTGTGATACCTATGGAGGTGGGTTTGTCTTTTGATACCTGTACCACCTGATGTCAGTGTCTCATCAGAGTCTGATGATGATTGTGGCCAAAGTAAGGCACAGATGGGGATTGTAGAGGCTGAATCTGACACAGAAGTTGACATCCAGTGCCCATACTCAGGATCCTCAGACATAGCCATTATGCCTACACATACCCAGTCCACTGAGGCCACACATATTGGACAGTTGGAGTGTGAGGACATACACTAAGGAACTGTAGGTACTACAGCTTCAGTGCCTGCTGAGGGTCTCTGTAGCCAAACTGTTGGTGAGTTGCTACACAGTCAGATTGATAGGGGTGCTCATCAGAAGGCTGCTGTTCCTCTACCACCTGGTACAAGTGTGCATTCACATGTCACTCAACGTATGTTTAGGGCCATAATGGAGGCACAGGCGCATTCACAACATCACTCTAGGAGAATGCTCAGGGTTTTAGATGCAGCACAGTCTGACATCCGTGACTGTCTCCACCGTGTTGTTGGTGCACTGGATCGGTTCAATGACACATATGAAACAGATATGGCCAGGAGGGAGCACAGAGCATTTGGCATGGAATGAACATTGTGCTGAAATGTCTACTGGGAGGGCAATGCCATCCTTGTGGATGTAGGTCAGCAACTACATCTGCTGAGTACCAACGAGGATGTGACCGGTCAACCTGCTGTAGTAACAGTACATACTCTGCGCCATCAGAGAGTGTGTTGTCCAAACCCAGATGTAACAGGCCATGGGGTTGTGGTCCTTGCCTTTCCTGTGAAAGGAGGACATCCAGCAGACATCAGTCACCTTCAGGTCGTAGCACACCATCTGACCTTGGGCATGGAGGTGCCAGTGCAACTCCTGGTAGAGCGGTTCTCATGGTTGGGGACAAAGACAATGAACTGTCAGCTCTACCATGCAAGGCTCACAGCTGTCTGACATGCAGACATGTAGGGCTAGCACTGAGCTTGGCTGTATTTATGCAGACACTCACACACCAATGTCACATTGAGGGCACCTACTGACACACATTCTACATTTACATGTTCCCTGTTTGCTTCTGCCCTTACTGACACACACACACACACACACACACACACACACACACACACACACACACACACACACACACACTCACTAACCTTTTATGTGAGGCTAGGCCTCCTGCACCCCCAAAAATCACCCTGTGCAAATGATGACTGTGCCACATTCCTGTTGTCTATCTTTTGGCTTCTGGGATACTAAAGATATGTGTCTGGTGCACAGGGTGACTACCTACATTTAATATGTATTTCATATGTCCATTTGTGCTGTTTTCCTGATAATTGTAACTGTCAGTTATATTGTAGTTAGCCAGTTAGACAATTGCTAATATAATAATTCTGCACCCTCACTAACCACCACGTGCAAGTGATGCAGTACCAAATCTCTGTTGTCTACCCTTTGGCTTCAGGGATACTAATGGTATGTGTCTGATGCACAGGGTTATAACCTACATTTAATAATGTATTGTCTATGTCTATTTGTGCTGTTGTCCTGATTATTATATCTGTCAGTTATATTGTAGTTAGTCAGTTAGACAATTGCTAGCATAATAATTCTTCTACTTTCTAGTTGATGCTTTTGTAAGACTTGCAAAGTCAGTCAAAAATATGTCTCTCATTAATATATCTAACCTTCTTTTTCAGGATTGTTTAGTGCTAATTTATGTGTGCATATCCAAAGTCAACCCACTGGATTCTGAGCTCTGGATTATATGTCAGCACTGCAGACAAAGGTCAAATCAGGGGTCCAGGGAAGTAAACAGGGGTCCAGGGAAGTAAATAGTGTGGGAAGAAATAGCCAGGGAATTGTTATGGCTAGGCTTGTATAGGCCCTAGGGCCGATAGCTTAGTACCAACTTATGAAGCTATGAATCAATAATACAGTATAATGTTTTGCACATTTCATGCACATCATCATAGGTTTGGAGGCTAATGGACTGTGGCAGGTGTATTGTCCTGATGATGTTTAGAACTGTAGCCAATACATCACAATATGATATACAATGGCATATATAATTCATGCCCATAATTGTTAAAGAAAGGCCCACCCATGTTCAGCATAAAATCAGCAGTGATCCATGGCAGATGACATGTTCACATCAAGTCTGCCAGCCTGTGCTCAAACAGGCTTATGGATGCGCTCTGCTTGACATACATTGGAATCCTAATGTAGATAGGTTACAGCCTTTGACACATGTATGTGTCTGCCCAGCATGTCCTATGTATGTCATACTGTACATCAAGGTCCCTAGAACAGGTGGCTCTGGTCCCATATGAGTTAAGGATGTGCAGCATATTCATCTTCTCATCTGGCCCAAATACAGCCATGTAATGCTTCCATATTCTGGCTCAAAACTATATATGCAGGTGTCTGGGACAATACTTATCAAAGGGAGGATTATATCCATTAATAGGGCTAATGATGGATGACTATAGGGAATTGATACATTTTTTGTTGATGTAACATCTTTCCTAATCGGATGTAAGATGGAGAATGTAGAGAATACCTACCTCCCCCCACTACACACATTTGGCAGTTAGTATGTGTTGCAACGTATATTGATACAGAATTTGGGAATACTGTACTCTGTTTTTTTAAATAAGCAGAAACATATATTAACACAGGATATGGTGATGAATGTTTGTGCAGTTGTTATAACAACCATGGCTTTGACAGCAATCATTAGTGGCACAAAGATGTTTTGCCACACATCCTCTGCTTTCTTTTGGGCCGTTTGCTATGTATATGACAAACATGAGGGGAGACAGCACTGACACATCTGTTACCACACCGGTGACAGGTCAACTGCTTGAGGTGATTTCTCCCACTTTGGCTGAATGTTGTTGGTCTATGATCCGATTTGCAACCCACCTGTTAACAGAAGGTTTGATATTCACCTTGCTTAGTTTCTCAGTTAGAACACATGTTGGATTGCATTGAATTGCCTGCTCAAGGCAAGATAGGATGAGTGCACAGCCTTGTATATGTCTCTACTCACAGTCTGGATTTCACACAGTGTTTCTAGGTACAAGCTAAACATGAGAACAGTTAACTGGAACAGATCTCCTGTTTGCAGGTCACCTATGTTCTTTTTGTGTGTGATACATAGATTTTGTTTCCATTGCCTTAAAGTGAGCATTAAATAGAGTTATGGGAGTATAATTCCATTTGTATGTTGCCTATCCTCCATTGAGTGGGTGGGAGATGGTAGCTGTATTCCATTCATTGTGGACCACAACAGTACTCAGACATTGAATAAATATGGTGCCCAGTTCAGTAGCGCACTGTTGCAGCACATGGAGAATACATCCCAGAATGTCATCTGGCCCCATGAATTCTGTGCTCCACGTATTGGAGTGAGCAATGATAACTTGGTTTTTGTAGATACCATAGGTTGGCGGTGATAATACAACAATGTAGTAAGCTTGGTGTTGTGAGGGGGGACACTTAATAGCCACCTATATCTGCTAGCAGGTGTGGAATTTACATTGGTTCAGTGTGTGCAATAACATTCAGAATTACTTCAATATACATCTGACCGATACATGCAGATGTAAATGATGGCAGGCTTATGGTTATGCCTGGATATGTGTCATAAATTATTAGCATGGTTGCTATATGAGGCTTCTTCAAGGTGCCACATTGTTTAGGGTGCACTGAGGTGAGTGGTGGGCTTCCTGGACCATTTTGTACCTGTTCTATTTGCGAACAGAGGCTTCTGAAACTTACTGTAGAATGTAGTAATGACAGACATATACCAGTAGGGATTGTATTTCCCAGCAAATCTGTCTTTGAGCATACCAGGCATGGCTGTGTGTATACATTTGTGTAGATTTGTAGACAAGGCATCAGTGTGTAACTTACCACAGCTGTCAATGTCTTTTGTGGAAATCTGAGCTTGGACATTAAGTATCCCATCTCTTAGGTAGACATAGTCACCTTGGATGATATTTTTGAACCTGAGTCCTCTCTTAGAGATTTCATTGAGTAATCCAAAGTCTATACATACTGTTTTGTGGTTGGATTGACATTGCAGGCACTACACATGTGCCATTACATTGTTCACTTATATTGTTGACAAAGAGGTCTGATATACTACAGACCCTTGTTGTGTGGTGCACTATTTCTTCCATGTCATTTCAGTTTGCAAAATCTACTTATGTTTGTGCAAGTGAGTTTGCCCTCCCATAATTATCCATGTGAGGCATTATATGCACTGATTAAAATGATCATGTCAACTAGTCTTGCAGGGGGAAAAGAAGGAAACTGATAGGTGATAATGGGGGTTTGAACCTGGTGTCTGCATAGAGAATGCTAAAAGGAGGGGTATATGTGATCTGAGTGGTATTTTCTGGGGAGTACCTTTGGTGTGTACATTATAAGGTCCTTCTTAAAGTGGATCTATACTTCTGTCATTGATCGTTAAGTATTTTAATTGCTGCTTGTTATGTAACAGAATGTTAGAGCTGTTGAGGATCTGCTCTGCAACAGAGCAGCATCTAAGTTTACTGGAAAATAATTATATTGTCATTTCTGCACATATGAGGGCAAAGTGTTAAGACCTCTACACATAAACCACAACAGAGCAGGTAATCCAAGGAAACACTGTTAAAGCTCATACTAGGTCCAGAAACAGTAAACTTCAATGTAGACACCTACTGTACACACTTTCCAGAAGAGTGCAAGTGTGATCTCTATAAAAATCAGATGTCATCCTAATATTCATATTCTTTTGGCTACTACCACAGCGCATCATCTGCTAACAGTTCCCCCTTTCCTCTGTATCCTGTTCTGTCACAACAGCTACCTGCCTATCCTTGGTCACCATATCCATGAACCTAATATTAGGCCTTCTTCTTTTCCTATTACCTGCCAGCTCCATTCTCAGCATACATTCCCAAACATACCCAGCATCCCTCATAAGCACATTCCCAAAGCAATGCACTCTCACCTCTCTGGACTTGTGTCCAAACAGTACAACCTTGTGCTGACATTGTAATATACTGATTACAAATCATATCCATCCTCAGCACAACCAATGCAAATCCTAACACCTAGAACTCTTCCAGCTCCTGTTATGACTCCTGTATTTTTGTTAGTGCCACCATCTCCAAACCATATAGGTTCATAGGTTGGTACCGAGCTATCTGCGCGAAGGCATATATTAGCCCAGCCACATTGTGCGGTATTCACCGCTCCTTTAGTAGTTCCCGAGACCCTTGTACTAGCAGCTAGTACCCTTGGGCCCTATCTAGTAGTGCTGTTGGTGTGATCCCTGGTGTGAACTTTCTGTTACCCATCCACTCATCAAGGTTCCTCTTGAAGAGTGATAGTGAGGGGCTCTGTCTTATGTAGATCGGGACGCTGTTCCATAGTAAGGGAAGTCTCGGCGAAGGGAATCTATCCCTCCAGCATGTTCTATTCATTGTTGTGTTGAGGTTTATATCCCTAGAGCATGTAGCTCAAGTAGATTTGGTTTTGCTAAGATGGAGCATGTTCAACAATTCTGGGTTAGACATAGCTCTGTACGTTAGACAGAGATCGCATCTGAGAAAGTGGTATTCAACAGAGAACAGGCTTAGCTTTTTTAATCGTGCTGCATAGGGGAACATATCACATACTGTTCTCAGTACACTCTTGTAGACCTTCCCTTTCAGTGTTATTGATTCCTGTATGTCACAAATCACTCCTGACTCTCCTCTACACCCACTCCACCATGCATGAACTGCCTTCTTTACCTCCCGTCCAAACTCAGCATTACTATGAATTTAGCTCCCAAGTATAGACTGGGCGAACTACCAAAGTTCTAACTCCTATGCCCAGCGGTTCATAGAATTTATAAATTCAAATGCCCTTGAACAACTGGTATGTTCTCCCACTAGAGGGGACAACATATCGGATTTAGTCATCAAAATATGGGCACCCATTGTACCACACCCGTTATCACTCCCTCTCTGGTCAGATCAGACCACAAACTGATAACCTTGGATGTCCTCACCCCTCCACCTACCCCAGTCAAAGAAACCATTGTAAAAAACCTTTCCAAAGCAAACTTCAAACTACTTGCATCAGAAGTGGAAAGCTTCACTATTCCCTTGCAGAAGGATAATGATATCCAGGATGCAGAATCCTACACCAAGGCACTTTATATACATCTTCAGGATTGCATGGACCATGCTATCCCAAATAAAACCAAGACTCCTTCCTCAAGCAAGAAGAAACCAGTCTGGTGGACCCCGGCCATAAGCAAACTATACAATAAAAGGAGGAGACTTATACAAAAAAGGCCAAATCTCAAGTAGAAAAATCATTCCTGATCAGCATTAGTAAGAAATTGAGGGCCCTCATCAAGTCAACTAAAGCCAGTTTCGAAAATAAAGTTGCCAAGGATAACCATAAGACCTTCTATGGTTACGTCAAAAACCTAAATGGCAATGCTCAGGTCTGTTCTGAGATAGTACAAAATGGAACAAAATACACTGACCCCACTGACATTGCCAACATCTTGGCTGATAGGTTCAGTGCAAATTTCTCCCGCCCTCACCTATTACTATTCCAGGGGATTGTGTAACTCTAATTATTACTGATACGTTGGTTAATAAGGCTCTATCTAAAGCTAAAAACACTGCCTCCATGGGAACAGATGGTGTCCCGGGCTGTGTCATACCTGAGCTCCAAAATGAATTAACCCCGCATCTGAATACCCTGTTCAGTCTCTGCCTCTTGACAGGATATGTGCCCATATAATGGAGCACAGCACCGGTGGTTCCGCTGCACAAGGGTGGGCCCACAACCGACCCTGGGAACTACCGACCAATAAGCCTGACCAGTCTGATCTGTAAGGCAATAGAGTGAAACATTATGGAACTCATAAATGGAGAGATTGGGAACCTCCAAACACTTGACTCCACACAGTTTGGCTTCATCAAGGGCAGATCATGCCTCCTGAACCTGGTGGACTTCTTTGAGACAGTTACTCAGGCTATAGATAAGGGAAAGGAGGTACACACAGCTTACCTTAACCTTGCTAAAGCATTTGACACCATTCCCCATTTGGGTATTATTGATAAACTCACCAACCTAGGCATAAACCCTTACATCACAAGATGGATCGCAAACTGGCTCTCAGACAGATCCCACAAAGTAAGAGTAGTGGGATCTATGTCCGAATCCAGACCAGTAACAGGCAGTGTGCCTCAGGGCTCTGTCCTGGGGCCCCTCCTGTTTGGCATATACTTCTCAGAAGTACAGGCAAGCACTGAAGGGCTGTGGCTGATCAAGTTTTGCGGACAACTGCAAACTGGGTGCTATAATAGAGTCTCCAGCCGACATTGATAGCCTCCAGAAGGGCCTTAATGAGACTGATGCATGGTATCAAAGCCATGGTCTCAAGCTAAATGCTAAAAAATGTGTAGTAATCCCCTTTGGAAAAAACAGAGTACCTGCGAACTACCACATAGGAGGTAACCCCCTGAAATCTGAAGAAGTAATAAGGGATCTAAAGACCCAAGTAGATAGTCAGCTTTCCTTTGATAACCATGTTGCCAAGGTGCTTAGAAAATTCTTCTATGTGACCCATCTGATCACGAAAGGGTTTGCATCAAGATTTAAGGATGTAGTGGTGCCCCTCTACTCTTCCCTCATCAGACCCATTATTGAGTACAATGCACCAATTGGAATGTACCTGGCTAGGCATCTCCAGCAGCTGGAGAGACCACAGAGGTACCTCACTAAGAGGATTACTGGCCTCAAACAGTTGCCATATGCAGCACAATTGAAAAAACTAAGGCTTTTCTCTGTGGCATACCGCCTTCTCAGAGAAGATCTCTGTCTAACATACAAAGCCATGTCCAACCCAGAACTGTTGAACATGCTCCATCTTAGCAAAACCAAATCTACTCGAGCTACACTCACTAGGGATATAAACCTCAGCACAACAATGAATAGAACATGCTGGAGGGATAGATTCCCTTCGCAAAGACTTCCCTTGCTATGGAACAAGGCCCCAATCTACATAAGACAGAGCCCCTCACTATCACTCTTCAAGAGGAACCTTGATGAGTGGATGGGTAACAGAAAGTTCACACCAGGGATCATACCAACAGCTCTACTAGATAGGGGCCAAGGGTACTAGCTGCTAGATAAAGGGCCTAGGCAACTAACCAAAGGAGCGGTGAATACCGCACAATGTGGCTGGGCTAATATATGCCATTGGGAAGATAGCCCAGTACCTACCTATGAACCTATTTAATATCATACATCTTCACCAACTGTACTTCCTGCAGTCTCACCATTCCTGTATCCTCCCTCTCATTCACAGACATATATTCTGCCTAAGTCCTTATGCCAACCATTAATTACCTCTGTACAGCATAACTCCACCTCTCCAGGGTCTCCAAAACATGTTCTTTGATCTCAATATCATCCATAAACATCATAATCCATGGAGTCTCCTGTGTGACCTCCTGTGTCAACCTGTCCATCACCATTGCAAAGAGATATCTTGATGTTTGTGCATAGCATGGACAAAGTGTCACTCTTGCCTGTCTTACATTGCATGAGGTTGCATCGACCTGTCTGCTAGGCCATTGTGTGCCCATTGCTTCTTGTGAGGAATATATATCCAAAAATTGGATATAGTTGATGACATCAGCAGTGTCTGTTGAAAACATGAGGACAGTGCACCATATGTTGGTGTAAAATGATCTAGCTAACATCCACCAGCAGCTCACATACACACACACACACACACACACACACACACACACACACACACACACACACACACACACACACACACACACATCAATTTGACTTACAGTGAGATTAAACCTCCTACCTATCTAGGCTTACAGACTAAAGAACACAGTATGTAATGCACACACCACGGGACAAGTCTGATTATGCAGGTTTGAAGGTTATCTTATGGTAGATGATATCAGCAGGCCATGTGCAGGACTGGAGGTTGGAAGACTGCTAGGCAAGTATTCTTTTGCAAGCACAAAAGCAATGCAAAAACATGCCACTTTCCAAGGCAGTGTTGAATACACAGTCTCAGTCTTCTTTATGGAGACAGATGCATACACACCAAGTTGGCAGTAGGGAGAGTAGAACCCCTACTTATCTCCATTTACAGGCTAGAGAACACAGTACGTAATACATGTGCCATTGCACAAGTCTGACTTTAGCAGGACTGCAGGAGTTCTCATAGTAGATGACATCAGCAGGACCCATGGGGGACAGGAGGTTGAAGGACTGCTAAACATGGATTTTTTGTAAGCACAAAAGCAATGCAAAACCATGGCAGTGTGGAATACTTACTCACAGCCTTCATTACAGAGACAGGTACACACATACCGAGTTGGCTGCAATGATATTAGAACTCCTACCTATCTAGATTTACAGACTAGTGAATACACTACTTAATGCTCATGCCACAACATAACTCTGTAAAAGGACTGCAGTTGATCTTATAGTAGATGACATCAGCAGGCCCTGTAGGGAACAGGATGTTGTAGGACTGATAGGAGATGTAAGCAAAGCCAAAAAGACCTGGAACCAGAAGAAGTTCGCTGGAAGAACCAAATGAGGGTCAGAAACCAGTAATACGTCCTTTTAATGGTCAGAAACCAGTAATAAGTCCTTTACTGTTGGAGGACTGCTAGACATGGACATTTTTTGCAAGCACAAAAGCAATGCAAAACCATGCCAGTTTCTAAGGCAGTGTTGAATACTCACTTACAGTCTTCTTTATGGAGACAGACACACATCTTGTATGTACACACACACACACACACACACACACACACACACACAGACACACACAGACACACACACGCACACACACGCACACACACACACACACACACACACACACACACACACACACACACACACACACACACACACACACACACACACACACACACCAAGGTGACTGCAGTGACATTAAAACTCCTACCTACTAGGTTTACAGACTGCAGAATGCATTACTTAATGCATGCAACACAGCGCAACTCTGACTTGAACAGGACTGCAGTTAATCTTATAATGGATGACATCAGCAGACCCTGGGGGACAGGAGGCTGGAGGACTGCTAGACATGGATGTTTTCTGCAAGCACAAATGCCATTTTCCAAGGCAGTGTTGAATATACACTCATAATCTTCTTTATGGAGACAGACAGACAGACACACACACACACACACACACACACACACACACACACACACACACACACACACACACACACACACACACACACACACCAAGTTGACTACAAGTGAGATTTGAACCCCTATCTATCTAGGTTTATAGACTAGAGAACACAGTACTTAACACATGTGCCATGGCACAAGTCTGACTTTCATAATTGCTACGGGAAATCTATAGCTATTATCTGCATATGTCCTTTTTTATGCAGTTTTGCACTTCCCACAAAATATTTAAGCATTATTAAAACTGTTTTCAGCACACAATGCATCACGGAAATGTGTACTAAAAATATAAAGCCGAAAATATTATGGGACACAGAGTCACAGTCTGAACAAAACATAAACTATAGCAAAACACCTCCAATACTTCAGCTTACATCAGGATTAAAACCCAAAACACCATTAATGCTTCATCAAACTGGATGGCTGCCTTAGTCCTTTTGGCCACAAAAGCTACTTTCTAAACTGGGATCATTCCTCACACAACAACCTTCATAAAAACTGTACACTGCTATCATACCATGCACAGTATATTGTACAAGTACTTTTATGAGTTACATTTGGACAAAGACCAGTTAGTACACACAACTCCTAACAAACATATGATTATAACTATACATCTCTATCTTACAATCCTGTATTTGTGGGTGGGGTGGAACACATTTACTATTAGGATACAAAGTAGCCTGAAGTCAGAAACTGCAATGGAGTGGAGTCAGTTCTAACTTCTCTCTTGCATGATGTACCAGTATTCAGCTATGATTGGATGCTGTGAGTGTTTCATGCCTGATACATAACAATTATTTATAGTAACAATGAAGTAATATAAGTGTGTGTAATTGCATGTTAACTTAAATTATGTGCAAAAGCACCACTATATATTTGCATACTGTAACAAGGTAAGACATATACAGGGATATGTCATAACAGTGTTCAACACTACAGTCTAGATTCAGGCCTTACCTTGCAAATGTGGCAGTTGACACAGCATTAGTTCAGGGATGACTCTGTTGCAAACAGTACACAGCCAATACATGTATAGATAAAGGCTGTGTGAGGTGTCTGACATCAAATTTAATATATGTATGTGAGTAGGAGGAAGGTGTTAGACCCCAGGTGGTCTGTGAATTTGTTAAGCATTATCTCTTAGCCAAAGCAAGGGCATATTGAGCATGCCTACGTCTAGCTACAGTGGTACCAGCTGGGGATTCCTCCTCTGAATCCTCCTTTGACTGTGGCTGTGATGACCTAGGCATTGGTGGGGGCGATGTGTGCCTGTCCCCTGCTGATTCTGCTGCAGCTGTTTCCACAGGATCAGATTGTGCAGCATAGCACAAACTGTGAAAATGTGTGTACTTGTGCTTGGAGTATACTGCAAGGCTTCATTGGAAATATCTAGGCACCAAAACCATGACTTCAGAAGCCCAAACACATGCTCTATGATTATCCTAGTTTGTGAGTGTGCCTCATTATGGCATTCTTCCATGGGTGTGTGTACATTTCTAATGGGTGTCATCATCCACAGTTCCAGGGCTTAGCCATCAGCTCCCAGTAAATGGCCCTGTAGGATGTTCCCCCACAGCTGTGATGTGTGCCAGATATGGGAGTCATGATAACTGCCAGAGTTGCCAGCACACACATTCAAGATAATCCCCTGAGTACTGCCCATGACTTGGCAGTTGATGGAATGGTATCCCTTGTGGTTAATGTAGATTCTACCCTGCTCACCAGGTGGTGCGTTGATGTGTACAAGTGCAATCTATGGCACTCTTCAGCAAGTAATGGGTAAATATATGTGTTTACTGGTATGTATATGCATATCAACCAGGAACTGGTGGAGGATCCTGGATGCTGATGCCTGTGATCATGTCCCCAGGTGATCTTTGAAAAGTATCTGTAGCTAATATTCTAAAGGTTTTATATACATATATATATATATATATATATATATATATATATATATATATATATATATGTATATATATCTTAGTTTCCACTGAGATGGGTTCCCCTCAGTTGGCTCTGGCTCTGAACTGAGGCCAACAGAGCTCACAGAGTTCTTGTAATGTCTCCCTGTATACCATGTAGCACTCTACAATCTCCAGCTCATGTAGCACCTGGTAGGTCACCATAGGCCTGAACACCCTTCTCCTTCTCAGCCTAGGCTTATTGTCATCAGCACCAGCAGCACTGACTTTAGCCTCAAGCACATACTGATGTAGAATAGCTGTAGCAGCCACTAGCATTATTTCATTTAAAAGTTCCAAGTCTCTACTCCAGTGTTGTTGAAATATAGAGGGAAAATCAGACTTTAGGCTGTATGTATACTTTTTATATTTCTTGAATAGGACAACCATCTGGTATTGGCTGCTTTAAATTACCTTCACCTGCTTAGAGTATAATTGACAGGATTTAGAACTCCTGTTGCAGTGCACATTGTTGTGCTCTGTGCACCGATGTGCAGGAGAGCTCAGCTATGCATAATAATCGCAAATCATGTCAGACATTTAATAATATCATCCTTATTGTCATAATATGTACAGAATATGCTAATTACGGATAGTTGCACTTCATTTCTATCATCTATAATGCCAGCACAGTATGATTAAAAGTTGACATAGCCTGTATTTAACCCAAGGCTATCTACACCCTAGTCTATCACCTAACAGTTATCATCACAGGACTAGAGGGGATTAGTTGGGCGCAACCCTGTTTACTAGGTTTGCACAATGCTAAGAAGTTGTCAGCTATGTAAAACACACAACGTGTTGGAGCTTATATGGAGTGTACAGCCTTAAATGGTCCCTGCTTTTTGTGATTCAACAAATCCACTAATTTTTTGCATCATTTACATAAAAACTATACTGACAGCCTGGAAACTGCATGGATAATAGCCATGTAAGCTGAGCAACAGCACTGGTACATGGATTTAATGATACAATGCAGGATATTACTGTAATTGTTGTGACAATATATCATATAAAACTTTTTAATTACATTTGTATTATGGATTTTAAATCATTTTGCTTATAGTGGTACATTGCGCACATTTATACAAAAATAAAACTTATAATATTTAGAGTGATTTTCAACATATTGCTGATCTTTTTGGACATCCTCAGATAGTAAACACCTGTTTTTACCTTTTAATGGGCATTCTTTCCATATTTCAGGAATTCTGTATGCCCTTGCTTCTGTGTAGGCTCCTGTACATGGAACATTTTTGTCTACACTTCCAACACAAACACAGAGTCTCATGGTTGTGCGTAGGGCTGTTGGATCATTCCACCATATTAGTATGCTTCATTAGCATAAATTCAGCTACTTATGCTGAAATTTGCATGCCACAAAACGTTGCATTGCACAGCAACATGAACATGGAAAAAATGACCATGTAAGCTTTATTGAATTTGCGCCAGCCTCTTTTATTTCTTTTTTAGTTTTAGGAACTCAGTTCTTTTTTACTTTGTAAAGCAACAATCCAAGATTTTGTGATGAAGTTTGCAGTGTTCTCAACTTACAGGCTGGAAATACTGCTTTGTATCTTTGTGGCGCAGCTTGCTACACTCTAGTGATTTTAAACAGTGATTTCTTACTTGTTTACAGGGTCATCCAATGGAAAGCGAAATGTCACAAGGTGAGAAGAGTCTAAACTTTAAATATTTAATCCCGAACAAAAAGCTCAGAGGCACTCCAAGGCTGTAGGTGTAGAATAAAGTTCTCAGATAAAAACAATTTCAAGTAGTAAACTCCAATAAATCCAATGAACGAAGTTTAAAATGAAGAAATATATATTGTGCAGAGTTAGGTTAGTGCTTTCAACCTGTTGGACTTCCTCAGACCTTTAATACATACAAAAAAGTGGACACAAAGAATATATAGCCACCTATTCTCTCTGTGTAATTTCTAATGTCTCCACCTCTAATTCTGGGTGTGTTCACTTGTAGAACCTGAAATTTAAAACTATGCTGGTCATTAGTGTTTGTCATATGCTTCGATAATGCATTGTTAGGAGATTGTATACGTATATTATAGAGCTGTTCCCTAATCCTGTCCCTTAGACGTCTGTCAGTTTTTCTTATGAAAAACACAGTGCAAGCCATGCATTTAGCCAGATAAACCATGTGTTGTGTATTACAAGTAGCAGTTACTCTAAAGTCAAACCGTTGTAGGGTGATGGGATGTATGAAATAAGAATCTACACAAACAAATTCACAAAAGTTACATTTGTTGCATGGTTGCGTACCTATAGATGGATAAAGTTCATTCACACCACTGGGACCTCTAGGATAGCACAATAGTCTCTGTAAATTCATCCTATTCCTGTAGACAAAATGAGGTTCAGTACCTACTAGTCTCTTTAACTCAGGATCCGCCATTAAGACTCCCCAATTCCTATAGAAGGCATTTTAACTGGGCCAATGTCCTGTGTATAGTTAAGGGATACTCTAACTGTATGTTTCCAATTGGTTGGATGCTCTGTTAGGTGGGATCACTCCTGTCTGAAAAATAAGGTCGTGCAACATTGTCTCTTAACAACTGGGCCCTGTCAATAACTGCATTAATCTCTATCAGACTATAAGACCTGTCTGCTAACCTTTCACATAGATGGGATTGTTCTCTCTCAAACCCTGTCTGTCTTGGGTTCAAACGTGATGCACGCATGGCCTGCCCCTTCACTATGTTATTAAAAACATAACTGTGATGCATACTCCCCCTGTGAAGAAGGGAGTTCTTATAGCAAGGCTTCCTATAAACTCCAGTGTTGAGTAGCCCATCCGGTAATTTCTCTATATGTACATCTATAAAGGATATCCAGTGGTCAGATTTCTCAATCGTGAAATTCAAATAATGTGTCAGTGAGTTAATTTCATCATAGAAACCTTATAATTCATAGGTTCATAGGTAGGTACTAGGCTATTGGCCCTAGGGCCTATATAAACTAAGCCAAATGGTACCCTGGCTTTTGCCACCCAGAAAAATTATTTTCCTGTGCCCCTGTCAAGCAGAGCCACAGAAGTGATCCCCGGGGTGAATTTCCTATCTCCCATCCAATCATCAAGATTTTTCTTATCCAAACCTGTCCACAAATGAAACAGGTCATCCACAAAACATCTATAAAAGACCACATGCTCAGTGAAACTATCCAAGGCAAATAACTTTTCTTTCTCCCAGTCTGCTATAACCAGGTTGGCGTAGCTGTTGGCACAAGAAGTGCCCATAGCTATGCCATCCTTCTGGAGGTATATTACATCATTAAACATAAAGATGTTATTTTCTAATACAACCTCAAGTAAAGCACAAATCATATAAATTTGTGAAAGGGTATAATTACTATTTCCTCTTAAACATCTGTGTATACTTTCATGTGGTTTATCTGGCTAAGTGCATAGCTTGCACTGCGTTTTTCGTAAGAAAAACTGATAGACCTCTAAGGGACAGGATTAGGAAACACCTGTATAATATACGTATAAAATCTCCTAACAATGCATTATCGAAGCATATGGCACACACTAATGACCAGCATAGTTTTAAATTTCAGGTTCTACAAATGAACATGCCCAGCATTAGAGGTGGAGACATTAGAAATTACACAGCGTGAATACAAGTTGACTGGATCATCAGATTAAGGGCCGACAGAACCCAGGTCTTAGTCTCCATTAAGCCAGCTTTGAAAAATAGGAGAGTGATTGTCAGATGACATAATATACATTGTTATAACCAATGTCCCTTTCTGATGAGATTTTATGTTGAATTTAAATATGTCTATTTTAAATAAAAACTTGAATATATTTAAATATATTTTTATAAACTGGAATATTTTTTAAAAACTGTTTTACTTTTGTAAGCCGAATTCAAGTATCTATTCTTATTTATGTTTATATTTTATATTTATGAATGCATTTATGTATGATTTTATTTCTACTTTTAGGGCATGCTTTTGAGATGACTTTTTTTCTGTTTAGTTTTTAATTAGATTAATTGCAGGAAGTGATGTCATATCTAGGTAACTATATTTTCTTTTTGTCCACTTTTTTGCATCTATTAAAGGTCTGAGGAACTAATAAATTCATGAAACACAAACTGAATAAACAAAAACAACACAAGCAGGTCTATTCCAAACCAAACTTTACTTAAAGCGCTTTTCATTTGCACTGAAGCAAACTTCTTCAGAAGTAAATGCAATTACATCTGAATTGATTTAAACACAGATAAAATGACGTGGTTAATACCCCTCCCATGCAACAACAATATAGCTTAAAGCTGTAAACACATGAAAAAATCTTTGTTATAGCAGTAAAACATTTGCTACAACGTTAAAAACTAATGTAGCAATCGATAACACATTTATAACCCAATATTTCAAAATATCAACAAATTAAGTAATAAAATAATTAAAATAACTAAATAAAAATATGATGAAACACATAAAATATATATGCGTGTATAACATCTAGATATGTCACTGTACACTAACATTTTATATGATCAACTTATGCACCTGACATTTAAGCAAGCCACGGTGGACCATTTGTATAATACATTATTCCAAAGTTAAAACACTTACTTTAACTTGAAGAACCTTGGAATAACAAAGTACCAGAAAATACAAGCAGCAACATATATATTCTTTTTGTCCACTTTTTTGTATGTATTAAAGGTCTGAGGAAGCCCAACAGGGTGAAAGCGCTAACCTAACTCTGCACAATATATCTTTCTTCATTTTAAACTTCGTTCATTGGATTTATTGGAGTTTACTACTTGGAATTTTTTTTATCTGAGAATGTTATTCTACATCTACAGCCTTGGAGTGTCTCACAGCTTTTTGTTTGGGTTTATCTTTGTTTTTTAACATCGGAGCACTTATTCCCGAATCACTTCCTCTAGTGACTTTGTTTCAATATTTATTGCCAAAATAGACATGTTTTACTTGTGAAGGTTGTTGTCTAAGTTATGTAATGCAGAGTACAGGCTGAGTGGTGCTTATAGTTCAGCCACCATCTTGATCCCCTCTAAGCAGCAGTACTTTGAGTTTATCTAGAGAGGATTTTGTTATGTTGAGAGGTTAGTTATTTTGACATTGCCTAAAGAACGCACAATAGGGTGGCTAATGCCTTTGTCAGTATCCAAAAGCCTAGAGGAGACAGGTGCAGTCTGTCTCTGGCAAAGCAGAGTGGCTTGTCTGACATGTCTTCTAAGGCTGACGGATAATGGATCCCTTTGGACTGAGAAGAGAAGCTAAGCCAATTGTTAAAGTCAATCATCTTTTGTTTGTATTGTGGCATCATCCTTGGATATGGTAGAATGCAGCTTAAGGCAAGGCTTATACCTGCCTGTGACACAAAATCTGAAAGCTCAGTCATGTAGTCCAGTGAGGTACATCTCAAGTCATCCACCCCCATATGGACTATAAAAGGTATTATACCGGTACTTATGATTGACTGAAGTTAGTGTTTTAGTGACTTGATGCATCCTGGCACCTCACAGGCAGTTAACCTTAACCTGCTCCTTATCCAACCTGGTGAGTTGAACAACCATGTGTCTCACAATGGAGTCAGCTATGGCCAGTACATTACATTTTGTGGTGTTACGACCTATGGGCTTATTTGCTGAGACACTGGTGTGTGCATTTTTCTGTGTTGTGGTTATTTTTTGCATTGTTATATGTAGAAGTGGATTCTATTTGGGCGGCCTCTGATCCTTTGGTAAGTTGCTAGTGAGTACCTCCGCATATGTGGATTTATGTGTCATGTCCTTATTTAGTGTGGAAAGCGTGTGTGTGTGTGTGTGTGTGTGTGTGTGTGTGTGTGTGTGTGTGTGTGTGTGCGTGTGTGTGTGTGTGTGTGTGTGTGTGTGTGTGTGTGTGTGTGTGTGTGTGTGTGTGTGTGTGCGTGTGTGCGTGTGTGTGTGTGTGTGTGTGTGTGTGTGTGTGTGTGTGTGTGTGTGTGTGTGTGTGTGTGTGTGTGTGTGTGTGTGCTGACAACCTCTTTGCACTTGATTTGTCCTTATGTGAGACACTTGCCTCCAATTTCATAGTGTTACTACATCTTTCACATAAAGTATTTGTTTGTTTCAGGAGTCACTGGCTGTCAGTACACATGAGACACTTGCTACACTGCCAGCCCATGTCAGCAGGCTCTTACTGTATGTTTTATTAGGGAAAGCAATGGGTTAATTTGACAGGACTGTGCTGGTAGTGCTAAGACTAAAGGAGGGACCAATACTTTGTGCAGGCTAAGCTTGAGCAATAAGGCAATGCTGCTCAGTGTGATACTGAGTTGCTGCTAGAGCAGCAGGAAAGCTTGGAAGGGTTTAACTGACAGCTGCTTGGGGAAAAACTGAGCTTCTAGGCTTTTGCATGTAAACAGGGCACTGTTAACTGCCACTGAACAAAGAGCAGCACTACACATATGCAAGGCTTAAATGCAAGCAAAGAGAAAGAAGTTTTAAGGTAACTACCAATCAGAGAAGCACACAATAAGCCTTTCACTAGCAATACCTAACTCAGACAGGTTGTATAAGCACACTTCTGTCACAAAGGTATACAGATAGATAAACACCTTCTTAATGTAGAATAGTTGCTTTGGAGCCCAAGTTTAACAAGACCACACAAACTACCTGTCGCTAGCCAGGTCAGGATAAAACAATTGAACATTGTGAGTTCTTGTTAAGCAGCTTTATTGCATGCAAACACATCATAAATGAGGTTAAGTAACTTTAACTTATAAACAGATTAGCTATCATGTACATTGATGTTAACATGCAAGCTGTACCTTTAAAATGGCACTGAAGATAACACATGCTCAGTATATGCACACACAGATCTTGGAAATGTTTCTTAAAGGTACAACACACCTGTTATTCTACATCCTCCCTCTTTGAGAAAATTAATTAGACATTGTCACTGACATTAATAAATATGCAATTTACACAGAACTTATTTTCATCATGCTATTATACAGTGCTAGATACATATATACAACTATGCCCAAGTTGCTGTGTATTTCACACTGGGATATAAAATGCAACCAAAATGTGTGACAAAATTTGGTATCTGGTTTTAGTAACTGGGATTGTGTCTGCTGACTGTTCAATCTTAGGAACACTGGACTCATCTTCTGGAACAGTATCAGAAGTCAAGACACATTCTGGAACAGGAATACCATCTGGATTGCTCCTAGAGTTAGACTCTTTATCACAGGTGCGATGCCGCAATATTGGTTCTGCTACAGGAAGAAGATGTTTACGATTTTTTCTGTACTCCATACACTCAGATTACACAAAATAGGATCTCAGCTCTGCACAAATACTTGTTACTTGATCAATCAGGTCGAAACCTTTCGCTGTTTGTATCCTCACTGTCTCTCATTTTTTCAAGGGATGAAGAAATCTGCTCGACTTGTCATAGCTGGACTTTTGGAAAGAATGCTTTCTAGATAACTGGGCTTTGATTACTTGGCTGTTTTTAGCTTTAGGCCTCAATAAACTAGAGCTGATAGGCAATGATGTCCTGGTTTGCCTAGACAAAAGTCTCTGAGCAGGTGAGCCAAGTATATCATCACAGGATATGTTTCTGAGATTGAGTAAATTACAAAAAAATTGGTATTATCACTCTTTGACTTCTCAAGTAATTGCTTTGCACTCTGTACTGCACATTCAGTAAGTCCATTCCATTGTGGATACTCTGGACTACTAGTAACATGTACAAAGTCCCATTCTCTGGCAAATTTCTGAAACAACTGACTGGTGAATTGAGTACCATTGCCAGAGATTCATTTCTGTGGACTGCCATGGGCTGGGAAATGGCATTTCAACTTAGTAATAACTGTAGTAGAAGTTAGATTAGGTAGTAGATCGGTCTTGAACCAATTAGAATAAGAGTCTACCAGTACTAAGTAATGTTAATTGTTCCAATCGAATATGTCAGTAGCTACAATTGACCAAGGTAGATCAGGGACTTAGCTGAAGTGGCTCTTTTTTGCAAATGCATTATAGTACTGCTACATACTGAAGAGGAAGAAAGTACTCTATCAATGTCTTTCACTAGAGAAGTCCAAAATACTAGTCCCCTCATCCTTCTCTTAGTAGATTCAGAACTGAGATGGCCATGATGCAAAACCTGGCTATATTCTTGTTGTAAGGAAGCAGGAACAACAATTTTAGGACCTTTGAAAATTATGCCATCTTCCATCAACAACTCATCTCTGTAAGGAAAGTAAGAATGCACTTCAGGAGGTACACTAGATTGGATTGACAGCCATCCAACACTGATATAGTCACTGAGCTTTTGCAAAACTGGATCAGTTATTGTATGATCTCATAGCTCATCAAGTCTTGTGGTAGGCAGATTGCACACTTCCATGACATCAAAGTCAAAATTCTCTGGTCAAGCTGTTCCATTGTATTTCTTGGAGATCTGGATAAGGTATCAGCCAGATAAAAAAGTTTGCCTTTCGTGTAGACCATTTTGAAGTTGTACTTTTGCACTTTAAGCATTATTCTTTGTAATCTCACCGGAGCTGAATGCATAGGCTTCTTTAAAATAGCAACCAAAGATTGATGATCAGTTCCAATCTGGATATCTAGACCATAGATAGAATCATGAAACTTGGAACATGAAATCACTATTGCCAAAAGTTCTTTCTCAATTTGAGGATACTGCAACTTCAGTCTGAATAAGTGTTCTAGATGCTTAGGCAACTGGCCTGTCTTCTTGGAGAATAACTGCACCTAAGTGAAATTTTGAAGCATTGCAGGAAAGAGTTACTGTTTTTTTTGACATCATAGTATCTTAATGTTGGTGGGGTAGTAATTTTCTGCTTAAGAGTTTCAAATGCATTCTGGTGCTGGTTTAGCCATGACCAAGTAACATGTCTTTGTGTGAGCCCTCTTGAAAGTGCTGTCAACTCACTGAAGTCTGGATAAACTTGCCTAAATAATTGACCACACCAACAAAACATTGTAGAGCTTGCAAATTATTTGGTGCTGGCATTTCAATAATGGCTGCTTGCTTGGAAGGGTCTGGTCTCAAGCCAAAACTTGTAGATAAATGACCTACATATGTAACTTCTGGTAGTCTGAATTTGCACTTCAGAGAATTGAAGTTTAAGTTCACTTCACATTCTCTGTCTAGAACTCTCTTAAGATTTCTGTCATGCTCTGCCACACCATTGTCTCCAACCAATATATCATCTAATATTATAGCACAATGATAACTTCAAAAAAATGCTCCATTACACACTGAAAGACTTCACTTGCAGAATTTATTCCAAATGGCATCCTGAGGAATCTATATCTTAATGGAGTACTGAATGTAGTCAGTAGTGAAGACTGGTGGTGAAGCATCACTTTCCAAAATGAACTATTTTCATCCAAGACAGAAAAAACAGTGGCATTTGGTATTAGGGCTGCAACCTCTTCGAATGTATGCATGGGGCAATGCAGTTTCTTCAATGCTTTGTTCAAATCTCTTGGGTCAGTACACATTCTGATTTCATCTGAGCCTTTTTTATGAGCTGCTACCATGGACAATGCCCATTTTGTAGGTTCTGTAACTGGACAAACTACACCTTATTGCACCATTTTGTCCATTTAAGCTTTGAGTTTATGCTGCATATATATCGTAACTGTTTTTGCTGGCCTGACCACTAGACCGATTCCTGGGTCTAATTTCATTGAATACATAACTGGAAGTTTGCCCAACTTGACATCAAAAACATTGGCATACTCTGAAAAAATAGTGTTAGTGAAGCTGGAACTAGGATATATGCTTATCTGATGAACTTCTTTGGTAAAAAAAAGCAGAATAATTTTCAAACTGTCTCTAATACCCAATAATGACTGCACAGGTCTTTGGACTACATAGAACAAAAGGCTAAAACAGTTTTTAGCCACATAACATGAAAGCACTACTGAGCCTTCAGTTTGAATTTATTCACCTCCATAAGGAACAAGTTTTGCACAACTAGTTATCTTTAGTTGTTCACCAGCTCTGACCCCTGCAAAATATCTACAGACATGACATTGTACCTTGAACCAGTGTCTATTTTAAGCTCAATGGATTTACCATTGATCTGGACAGTACAAAATGCTTCTTTTCTTGCCAATAAATCTACTGCATCAGTCTTTTCACCAATTACTGGCACACTAGCCATAAAAATTTCCTGGATATTTCTTCCCACAATATTTACTTCCCTAGATCCCTGTCTAGCAGAGTGACTGCCGTGATCCCTGGGGTGAATTTCCTATCTCCAATCCAATCGTCAAGGTTCCTTTTGAAGAGAGGCAAGGAGGCACTCTGCTTGACATGTATGGGCAGTCTATTCCAGAGTATGGGGAGTCTCAGGGTCAGGAACCTATCCCTCCAGCATGTTTTATTCATTGTGATGACAAGGTTTAGATCCCTGGAGTGTATGGCTCTGAGGGATTGGGATTTCTTTAAGTGGAGCATGTCCAACAGCTCAGGGTTTGACATGGCCTTGTATGTTAAGCAGAGATCATCTCTGAGTAGAAGATATGCTACAGAGTATAGCTGGAGTTTCTTTAGATGGTCAGCATAGCGCATCTGCTTTAGGCCTATGATTCTTTTAGTGAGATATTTCTGTGGCCTCTCCAGCTGTTGCAGATGTCTTGTGAGGTACATACCAAATGTGGCGTTGTACTCTATAATGGGTCTAATGGGGGATGAGTACAATGGGACAATGACCTCCTTTTTTCTGGATGAAAAGCACTTAGTGATGAGGTCTGCCACAGAGAAGGATTTCATGACTGTTGTGGCGATGTGGTTATCAAAGGTGAGACCACTGTCCACCTGTGTCCCTAAGTCTTTCATCACACTTTCAGTGTTTAGTGTACTGCCTCCTACATAGAAAGCAGACTGTTGCAGGTCAATTTGATTAACTTGCTTTTTGGAGTCACCCTTCTTTGTAACTGTGTGAGGCTTACTCAATTTACAAAATCCTTGAAAATGGTCCCATTTCTTACACTTGTGACATTGCTGCCCAAATGCTATGCACTTTTCTTTCTCTTCTGGATTCATGGTTGGCACCACATCTGTGACCGTTAACAATAAATCTTGATTTGGGTTTTGCTGATTCAGTCTTATGCTGTACTGAACAACATCTGTTTTGCACTGGGTACCCTTGCTTCTGCACTGAGCATGCTCCTTTAACTGAACTGGTTCTGGGATGTGTTAGAAGACTATGGGTTTTACCTCACTGCTGCCATGTACTTAGGCCTACTTTTGCCAGTCACATGTTGCATGCTGTCTACATTAGCTCTGGAGCCTACTGAAATCATGCTCTTATCACTAGCAAGCATATTTGTGCGCCTTTCTGTAACTTCATGAATCTGACAAACCTCAATGGCTTTGCTCAGTGTTAAATCACTGTCACAAAGCAAAATCTTTCTCACAGCAGCATTATTAATGCCACACACAAGTCTGTCCTTTATTAACTTATCTTTTAATTCACCAAACCTACACATTTTAGCCTTCTTTCTCAGGTCTTTAATATAAGCTGCAAACATTTCTCCTTGCTTTTGATCTCTAGTAAAACAAACGCCTCTCTAGTGTAACATTAGTCTGGGGAATACTCATTTATCTGAGTTTGTGCTTTAAACACTCAGGGTCTTCCCTTGTTTCAGCCTGCACAACAACACAATGAATTTCTCATTCATTTCATACACTGCTTGTGCATAGACAGATGAACGCTCCCTTTCAATGGGCTCTGACCCTGCTAGGTTTAGCAAAATTAATGCCCTGGTACATGCATCTTTATCAAAATAAGTTGCATGTATAAATATATCATACTCTTGCTCAAATATTCTCCAATTCTCAGCAAAATTCTGATCAAACACAAGTGATTGTGGCTTCCAAAATATGTCTGCCATACTAACATATCTCAGTGACGACTCTTACAAAAATGGGCGAACATACACACTTGTACACACACATATACATGTGCTTGAAATTAATGCCATAACTTGTAATAACACAATGAACCTTTGTATAATTGAATTTCACAAAATAAGTTTCCTGGGCACTGTAATACTTGGAAATCACTTCACTGTAAAAGCCACTTGCCTTGAAATTATTTTACTATATGTGCCATTTATCTTGTAATTGCTTTAATGCTACAGTCATTTATCATCATTGTACTGTAAGAGCCTTTATCTTGTAATTGCTTTAATGCCAAAGTAATTTATAATCATTTTACTGCCAAAGTTATTTATCATCATTTTAAAAACATTTTGAACAACTGCACAGTGTGAATAAACTGGGCAATAAAAGCTGAGGTCAGGAAACATTTCAAAGTAACTGTACTTTGCAAATAAACTATCTCAAAGTAATGACACTTTACGAATAAACTACTTTGGAGTAATTGCAATTTACAAATGAACTGTCTTGAAGTAATTGCACTTTGTGAATGTATTGGGAAGAAGAATCTTAGAGTGAGAACAAAGCAACTGCACTTTGCGAATAAACAGCACACAGCACACTGAAATTTCCCCAAAATGGCTGCACATTGCCAAATAACTCTGTATAGTGCAAGAGAATCTGTGATGGTGGTACTCTGCAAACAGACTCACCAAGGCTCAGAAAACATTTTTGAAATGGCTGCACTTGACTGCACTTCATGAAATAGTTGCACTTTGCACACAACAAACTCTTCTCAATAAATGCACTGTAATAAAAACACACTGTAAGCACTTTTTACACACTTTGAAATACTCTGAACAGCTCTAGTTATGCTATTCAAGGCTTCATGTAGTCACCTTTCCTTTTTTTATACTCAATGTGCCCTTTTCTGCCCTTTCTATTATGTTAATTTTAATCATTTAATCTCTTAATGTGCCCTTTATGCCCTTTTGTTATATTCATTTTACTCATTTAATCTCTTTTCATGCCCATTATACTTTCCTGTGCTCATTTTAACTCTAAATATGCTCATTTTACAATTCTGAGGTAATTCTTAACCCTTTATGTACTTTTCTAATGCTTGTTTTATCAAATAACTCGGGTTTAAACATTCCATTTGATTAATGACCTCTTTTGTGCTTCTTATTTGCTTAATAAACATTTCTGTGCTATTCATTTGTTTAACAATATGTTTTATGTCACTGTAATGTTCCATTTTACCTCTTTTCATAAATAAATCATTTGTGTGTGTTCTCTTTACCATTGACTTGTTTCTGACCCTTTTTTGCTCTTATTGGTTCATAGGTTCATAGGTAGGTACTAGGCTATCAACCCTGGGGTCTATACAAGCCCAGTCAAAAAGGTACCCTGGCTTTTGCCACCCAAGAAAATAATTTTCCTGAGCCACTGTTGAGCAGAGCCACAGAGGTGATCCCCAGGGTGAATTTCCTATTTCCCATCCAATCATCTTGAAGAGTGCTAATGAGGATCTTTGTTTGATATAGATAGGTAGTTTATTCCAGAGTATGGGAAGTCTCTGGGACAGGAAACTATCCCTCCGGCATGTTCTGTTTATTGTGGTGACAAGGTTTAGGTCCCTAGAGCATGTAGCTTGGAGGGATTGGGATTTCTTTAAGTGGAGCATGTCCAACAGCACTGGGTTTGACATAGCTTTGTATGTTAGGCAGAGATCACCTCTGAGTAGGCGATATGCGACGGAGTAATGCTAGAGTTTTTTGAGACGGTCTGCATAGGGCATCTTTTTGAGGCTGGTAATCTTCTTTGTGAGGTATTTCTGTAGCCTTTCCAGTTGTTGTACATGTCTTGTGAGGTACATACCAAAAGGGGCGTTGTACTCTATAATAGGTCTAATGAGTGATGAGTAGAGGGGAACAATGACCTCTTTTTTTCTGGATGAGAAACGTTTTGTGATGAGGTGTGCCACATAGAAGGATTTCCTGACTGCTGTGGTGATGTGATTATCAAAGGAGAGACTACTGTCCACCTGTGTCCCAAGGTCTCTTATCACACTTTCAGTGTTAAGTATACTACCGCCTATGTTGTAGTTCATGGGTATAGAGTTTTTACCAAAGGGGATGACAATTCCCTTTTTGGCATTGAGCTTGAGGCCATGACTTTGACACCAGGCATCTGTCTCAGTGAGGCCCTTTTGTAGGATGTCCACATCATTAGGAGTTTTGATTATGGCTCCCAGTTTGCAGTCATCTGCGAACTTCATTAGCCAAAGACCTTCTGTCTTATCCTATACTTCAGAGAAGTAGATACCAAACAGGAGAGGACCCAGGACTGAACCCTGTAGTACTCCACTTGACACTGGTCTGAAGTCGGATTTGGAGTCTGCTACTTTCACAGTGTGGGTTCTGTCAGTGAGCTAGTTGGCAACCCATCTTGTGACACAGGGATTTATACCTTGTTTAGTTAGTTGATCTATAATTCCAGAGTGGGAGATGGTGTTGAAAGCCTTGGCAAGATCTAGATAGGCTGTGTGAACCACCTTACCCTTGTCAACAGCTTTTGTGACTGCCTCAAAGAAGTCTATCAGGTTTAGGAGACATGATCTGCCTTTTACAAACCATAACTGGGTGGGGTCCAGAGTTTGGAGATTATCAATGTCTTTGTTTATAAGTTCCATGATAATACGTTCCATGGCCTTGCAGACCAGGCACATCAGGCTAATGGGGCAGTAGTTCCCAGGGTCCATGATGGCTCCCCCCTTGTGGAGTGGGATAACCGTCACTATGCGCCATTCAGCAGGCACAAAGCCTGAGGTGAGGCTATGACTGAACATGGTACTTAGGTCGGGTGCCAGTTTGTTCTGTAATTTGTGTAGAACGCAGCCTGGGATGTTGTTTGGTCCCATGGATGCTGTGTTCTTAGCTTTGGAGATTGTGTTTTTTACCTGTGCAGCCATGATTACAGGAACTTTGCATTCTTCTGGTATAGAGATGGACGCTTTAGGGGGTGTGAGGGGGGGGGGAGTTAGCACTAAACCTATCTGCCAGGAATTTGGCAATATCAGTTGGGTCTGTATATTTAGTGCCATTGTGCTGTAACTCAAAGCAGATCTTAGTGTTGCCATTTAGATTCTTGACATAGCTATAGAATGCTTTGTGATTGTCTTTAGAATCAGTGTCGATTTTGTTTTCGTAACTAGCTTTGGAGGATTTTATCAGGGATTGCAGTTTCTTACTAAGGCTGACCAGGGTTCTCGTTTCTTTTAATTTGCCTTCACCATTACCTTTGCATCTCATGCCTCTGAAGAATAGTCTTTGCAATTCTGGTTCTGACACCATGTCACTCACCAGGTCAGGATAAAGCAGGCGAACACTGTGAGTTCTTGTTAAGCAGCTTTATTGTATGCAAAGACATTATAAATGAGGTTAAGTAACTTTAACTTATAAACAAACTAGCTATCATGCACATAGATGTTAACACTCTGACAACACCTTCAAAATGGCACTGAAGCTATCCAGTGTTTATATGCACACACAGATCTTGGAAATGTTTCTTAAAGGTACAACACCTGTTATTCTACACTACCTACAACAGCCCTACAACTAACTGATATAATGTAATACAATGTAATACTCACAATTCTAAACTTTAACTTATCCAGTCAAAAGCTAGTATATAGTTTGTATCAGCTTCTGCATATTTTAGCCTACCTAACTCATTCTTACTTGCTGTTTGCTTTGGCTCACATAACCGCTAATGGTCTCATATGCTGTGAACACTTTAATGAATAAATTTGTATCTATGTCGTACTAATTGCACTTGAAACCATCAAGCCTTCCCCATGTTAAAGCCTTAAATGCTCATTGTTATTATTCGTTCTGACAGCTTAATTGTGTTTACTTCTGGCTAAATTAACTGATGCTTTATGCACTCAATACACACATCAATTAAATAAAAATGAAATAAAACTTATGGATATGTGTAAACTCTACTTTAAATATCAGGTTAATTTTAACACCAAGAGAGCGACAATTTAGCTTCTACCATGTAAAAATTTAATTTACCAAATGTCACAAAATATAAACTCTCAGAAGTTCTAGTCCACATCAGTTTGTGCTACCCTTTATCCTGTCTCTGTCTTTTATCAGATTCTAGCAATAGATTGTTATTCCAATCAAATCTTCATTTTTTCCCAGTGTTCATAACTGAATGAAAGTTCTTGCACCTATTTCATTCTTCTTCTAACAGATTTGATTGTACATCATCAGCAGACCACTTCTACCTATTTGCATTAATTATTTTCATCAGGCGTATCCACTTTTCTTTTAGTAACCTATGCTCGGTAAAAGCTTGCAACTCTTCTCTGTGCTTTTTTTTTCACTTTGTCTCTTTCTGTCTGCTGCCCTCTGTCTCTCCTTCATCCTTCTTCTAAAGATGGGGAAAGGTTTCATGGGCCATCTTTCCGATAATGTCTTGTCTTCTTCCAAGGTACGTGGTTGTTTCTGTTGTCTGGCTCCCAAATCATTCCCTAACTCCTGGAAGTCTTCATATCTTTCAACTCTTCTACTTTGCTTGGATCCACAAACTATTTAGTTCCCTGAGGGAAGAATATTTTTAAAGTAGCAGTATATATCATTTTAAAATGCAAGTTCAGCTGTCTACACAGTTTAAAATGTGGAATAAAATAATTTCTTTTAATTCTGGTACCAACTAAAAAACTGTGATCCACAAAGACTCTGTACTACCCAACCATCATTGTTTTCACCTTTTTCCACAGTTCACTAATGAGGGACTATTTTAACGAGTACATCTGCATTTTTATTATCAGTCCAGGAAACCTCTGGCCTGATCTTGAGGAAGAGAACACCCTATGTGCCCTTTCTAACAGAACATTTTCTTTTGGGAAGCCAATCCCACTGGGCCAAAAGTTCAAGCATAAATGTCACATTGTACCCCTGTACTCTTCACTTATCAAACCAATGATTGAGTACAATGCCCCATTCGGAATGTACCTTACCCGACACCTGCAGCAGTTGGAAAGACCCCAAAAGTTCCTCACCAAAAGGATAAAGGGGCTCAAACATATGTCATACGATGCCCGACTGAAGAAACTCCAGCTCTATTCAGTCGCATACCGTCTGCTCAGAGGTGATCTGTGCCTGACATACAAGGCCATGTCCAACCCGGAATTAATGGACATGCTCCACCTCAAAAAATCCAAATCCACCAGAGCCACGAGAGCAAGAGACTTAAACCTCAACACGGATATAAATAGGACGTGCTGAAGGGACAGATTCATCACCCACAGACTCCCTACACTATGGAACAGAATCCCAGTCCATGTGAGGCAGAGCCCCTCACTGACTCTGTTCAAGAGAAATCTTGACGAGTGGATGGGAGATCATGGGTTTACCCCGGGAATCATCTCTGTATCACTGCTGGACAGAGGCACAGCAAACTAATGGGTATAGTATTCTCATCCTAAGGGGTGGTGAAAGCCACACACACTCTGGCTAGGCTTATAAATTCCCTAGGGCAGATAGCCTAGTATGAACCTATGAACCTATGAACCTATATAGTCTCTTCCTTCAGATCCTTCTGCTATATTTTCGGACCAGAGACTTTCTTTTCCGCATCTACTTTGGAGTTCCTGCAACTTCGATTCATGCTCATCTTTTATTATTATCAGTTCCTCCTTTCTTTCCTCTAGTTCTTTTTCTCCCATTTGTAGTGCTCCAAGCTCATCCAAGTGTTTGTTCAATATTTCTTTGCCTTCCACTAATTTTTTATCCATTTGTTTATGTAGTCTAAGAGAGATTCCACTATTCACACCATCTTTAGCATATAACGTATCCATGTTTTCACTCAAGACTTCTCCATTTTGGTGGTTTGCACTGAAATGGTTTGGATCAGCCATCGTGCTTCTGATTTCCTTAATTAATCCCCTAGTGTCCTACCCTCTGCTTGCTCCCCATTTTCACCAACATCTTATCAACTCCATTTTCTCAGCATTTGCATGATGCTTGGCATTGAGCAGAAAAAGCAACTGCCAGTTCTCGTCCTATAGCAAAAACTTAAAATGTGTAGTATGGTTATGCTAAAGGACCATATCTATCCACTTCTTCACAAGCTAAGATTATGTATGTACAAGAATTTCGGAAATATGGACTTCTGGTATGGCACCTGTATAGAAAGCTGTGAGGTGCTTGCTCCCGGCCAGTGTTAAAGAAAAAAATCTAGAGTTTTAACTTCTAATTGTACTCCACTCATTTCACTTAACAGAAGATAGGCTGTGTAAGAATGTTATGGCACTAATGCATACAAAGAAGAGAAAGCAAATAAACAATAAATAAATAAATAAAATGGAAAAAAATTAGATACCCGGACTCATTTTAACTCAAGAAATGAGAAGTACAGTGGCTGACCCAAAACATTGTATACACATCACAGTAGGTTTTCATTGGTGCAGACATAAACACACGTCTTACCTGTGATAACGCATAATGTAGTGATATGGAGAAAAACAATCCAAAATGCATGGGTGGTATTCCATTGTGTGACAGCTGTCAGTATCACCGAACACCTGTCTGTTCAATTCCTCAAACAGCACCTGTTTGAGTGGCATTTTGCATGATTCCTGTACTTGTGGCTTTTTAGACACAACAGTCCAAGTCCCTTTGTGACTTCACCTGAGACAGCATTGCTGAGTGACATATCCGATAGTCCAGCATGATTTTCACTCCAGTAATGTGTATACAGCATCAGTATTGCACACACATATATGTTATCCCTACCGTGCCAAATCATGTGAAGTAACAAATATATTACTTAATCTAAATGAACATAACATATTGAATAAACAAACAAATGACTCCTTCTACATTCACTGCTGCTTGGTGCCATTGAGCATAAACATTAACTTATGGTATATGACACTTCAAGTCCTATGGCAAAACCGATGAGAATTTGCCCTCAACCCCTTTCATATTAGCTGCACTGTAGGACAGAAAGCAGTACTGAAAAAAGTATGAGGAGACAGTTATTATAATATGTGTAACACATCCCATGGTTTGATGTAGTCTTGAGGGGATGTTTCAGTTATCAGTACAGTCTGTTGTGAGCTGTGCTCTTTAATGGTGTCTGTTTCACATAGTGCATTGCACATTCCTCCTTACACGTGCCATTCCCTTCAACTGTATGCTTTCTCACAATGATATGTTTTTTTTTTTTTTTTTTTTTTGGTATAAGCCATTAATGTATAGGTTTAAAGAATATAGAGTGTGGTAGGCAGGAGTTTATATCCAACAGTGTGTGTGTGTGTGTGTGTGTGTGTGTGTGTGTGTGTGTGTGTGTGTGTGTGTGTGTGTGTGTGTGTGTGTGTGGAAGTAAACAGTAACAGGCAGGAATGGTTTACGCCACTAATCTGATATTAACTTTATTTAGGGATACCAGTTACACAGGTAGAGATTTTGGATCTACCAAATGCTGTACTCCATTTTAAAGGAGGCCATATGCAATTTAACACCCTGGTGTAGAAAATACTTCAACTGTGTGCTTTTGGACAATTGTGATATTACTTCCTCAGTGGCATCAGCAGTTATTATACAGGTCTTGAGACTGTATAATGAGGTCAGCAGATGTTCAGATATGGCAATGTGTTACTAGTATGACCGTGTGTGTAGCAGCAACTAATGTCAGACAGGACTGTACAAGTACACTTCCTGCTAATGTGCACATGGAGAGAATTGTGATCCTTAACTGTTGTGTTTTCTTTTGAGGGACATCATATGTTTTACAACACACTGCTGAAGTTGACACTTCAACTGTGTGCTGTCTGACATTTGTGCTATGACATCTGTGGCATTAGTTGGCATTATGCAGCTATAGAGAATGTAATGAGTCGCACAGACAGGTGTTATATAATCTGGTAGTATGTTCAAAAGCACATGTTAAAAGGCAAAAGTAGTTTACTCAAAAGATTTAATGTGTACAATTCTACTTAGTGATAAGACTTTCACAAGTAAAGAGTTTTGATTCTCCCATTTGAACAATTCCCTTAAAAGGTAGGCCATATGCATTCAGACACACTATTGTTACCTCTTCAATTGTGTGCTTTCTGACAGCTATAATATGAATTCTTCTATTGCATCTGCAGTCATATCTCACAACCTCTTAGTGCAAGAAATCTAGACAAAGCCTGAAACAATGGGGGGGGGGGGTCAAAGGCCCAAAAATGAAGACAGATTTTAGATATTTCTATTATAAACTTAGAAGGGTGCTAGAATAACAAAATTTGTGTTAGCATGCATTTTCTGGAGGATATGAAGTCTGACACTCAAGTCCATGTCATTATTTAGTGACTTCAATGCCTAATGATTTGCCAGAGAACCCCAGATGTTATTAGGAGCAGACCAAAAATATGAGACAAAAATCTGGACATTCTGCAAAAATCTGGACAGCTGAGAGGTACATCAGTTAGTAAACAAATATGGACACTGAAGAGTGAGTTAAGCAGGTGTTTAAACCTGGCACTGCCCACCTAGTGTAAGGGAAAGTGTGTCAGAAAAGGAAAAGGAACAGTTAACTTAACAGATATGATGTGGACATTGCATTTCCAGTAACACGTCTACAGATGGAGGTCTTTGGTTCCACCAACTGTTGTACTTCCTATTTAGGGGGCTATATGTAGGCCAGCACAATGCCAAATATATCCTTTCAACCGTGTACCTTCTGTAAACTGGGTTATGAGCTCATTTGTGGCATCATCAGCTACTGCAGATGTCCTAACTCTCCGAGTTACATAGTTAGGTGTTCACATCCAGTACTGTGTACCTTGTCCGTGTGTAAAAAAAATAAATATTTGTGATATACTGAAATAGGTTACCCAACAGATGTTTTAGATTTTATGTTTATGTTTTATATTTATGTTTTTTTTTTACTAGTGGCAGATTTTGATCTAAGTGCTGTCTTCCTTGTAAGCATGCCCAGTGTAACAATAAACCTTTTATATCTTCCACTGCATGACTGTTAGCAAAAAGTAGCATCAGTATGCAGTGTCTGGCAATGATAATTCTCATTTCTTATCCTCTGGATACACCTGTTAATAACTTCTCTTCAGCTGTTCTGCTGACTGTCAAGTGACAGAAAGTAAACAATGCACTGAAGACAGCAAGATTGATCTAGGCCTCTGAACAAATTTAAAATTCTAGCACCTTGTGTCGCCTCCACAGTTCACTGTAACCTCATTGTGCTTTTCCAAATGTCTGTGCAGTATGCCGAGTGTTGTGATCCAAAAAGTGCTATTGTCTATTGCACAATGATCAGTTCCCTTCTCATTTTACAATCCTGTTGTCACACAAAGTTCAAAGGTGTAATTTAACACAAATGCTGCAGAGATTGGTTTGTGGCAGCATTAGCTAATACACGTCATGCAACTGTGTCTTAGATAGGCAAGATTTCTAATCTTATCTGATATACATTGAAACAGTGTATGAAAGACTTGTTGTTAGACAAGGTAACTTTCCACACATGTTGTATTACATTCTTCTTGGATATCACCCATTTAAAAGGGTTGTTACTTGCACTTTTATATATGGTAACATAATGTCACACACATACATACTACTGCAATTCCACAATACGAATGCTTCTGAAAGACTTCCATCACAGCATATATTTAATGGCACATCCCACATCGCATGTATACTTGCATCTCACCTGTTATGATTTTCACATCTTGTCAAATTTATGTATCATAATATGGTGCTCCATGTGACATTTGTGATTGTCTGACAAATCCTTGAAGATTGCAGTCACTAATGACCAATTTTTCTGTCTCATTTCATACCCTTCAAAACATGCAGCTGCTGCAACAATTGTTATTGTATCCATTTTCACAATGCACAGCAGCAGCCTGCACATTTTCCTCTAAGTCTGTGCATTTGTCCATGCATTTATTTGTGTTTGTTCATTATTCCTGCATTCAGAGTTTGAGAGATTTGCCCATGTAAATTTTAAAGGCTTAATGCCCGTATTATCCTACAAAACGTTGTTATGGTGACCATCTAATGACTGTTTACTAATGTGAATCGGATCCCCTACACTTCACCGAAACGCCACAACGCCGACACACAAATCACCGACACCAAAAGACTGACAACACACAATACCGACAATACACACAACCATACATGCACTAACCTTAACCCAAACCCTAACCCTAAGGTCCGACACAACCGCACACTTACCCTACCCGCACCCTAACCCTAACTCACTTAACCCACCCCTAAACCCACAGTCCGTCACTATCGCACACACACCCTACCTGCACCCTAACCCTAACTCACTTAACCCACCCTTAAACATATAGTCCATCACTATCGCACACTTACCCTACCCGCACCCTAACCCTAACTCACTTAACCCACCCCTAAAACTACAGTCCCTCACTATTGCACCCACTTACCTGTCCGCTCCCTAACACTAAATCCCTCACTCTATCGCACACTTACCGAGTCCGTTGGGTTCTCACCTTGTCGGTCATCTGTGTTGTCGGTCCTTTGGTATCGGTGATTTGTGTTTCGGCGTTGTGGCGTTTCGGTGAAGTGTAGGGGATCCTGTGAATCACATTGCCAGCAATGTTCGGCATGTCTATGGTTTCTCTCAGTGAACTGTACAACACTTTCAGATTTTATTGTCCATTTGTTAGTACACTCTCCATTGCTGATTTAGCCCAGATTTATATATGTGATGTGGTTGACTGCACACTCACTTGAATCTGACTCTGTGGATCATTGTGCAGCCTCTGTTGTTTACATCATGCACTCACATATGGCTGATCATAATGTGGCTATAAGCCTATGCTGTGCACTCGAGGTGAGGCTGCTTGTCGACCTATGTTCCTTGGCTTCTTGCATATTTGATTAGCAATGCTGCTCTTTCTCTAGAGTTGACTGATTATGTTAGTTGCTGCATGATCTAGAAAAAAAGGCCAGCAAATGTATTTTCAAAAAAGATTGTTGCTTTTGTTTTTTTGTCTTTTTGTTTTTTGTTTTTTTTTTTGTTTGTTTGATTAGGGCACAATATTATTTTTTTTTACAGGATTCACCTTCAACGAAGGCATACCCATTTACGCATGTCTTTCAAATGCCCACCCGCGGTTGGGTGGGCGTTTGAAAGACATGCGTAAATGGGCGTGCCTTCGTTGAATGTTGGATGTTGAGCTGGCACCTCAGCATTCGTGAAAATCTACTGCCAATCATTAGCAGACCAGAGTTCCGCTGTGGCGACCTCTAACCGGGAAAAGCCGAAGGACAAACAAACTTATGGCTGGTAAAATAGGAATGACATATTATCAAACTCATTACTTGTGCCTTTATGATATACAGCATTTAAGGTAAAAATAATAATAATAAATTATGCTTTTACTTTCTGCTGTAACATAAATGCATCACTCAAGCATTATTATAAGGGCGTCACTTTTAAAACCACAATAGTTTAATTTTATTCCACTAGCATCATGTGCAAGACCAAACTAATAAGGCTTTCAATCTGACAGTTAGTACAGAGGGTTAAAGGCTGACTTATTCATGAGCTGCTGCCAGGTTTGAATCTTTTCACCTTCATTTACCTACTGTGTGATCTTCACCAAGTCACTTAATCAGATAGAGCCTTGTAGCAAATGCAAATCTGTGCTAGGCTCCTAAAATATCTATTGGACTGCATGCCTAATAGCTAACCTTTCATCCTAAGATAGTAATTGTTACTGCCTCAGTATCTACTTCACGTCTGCTTTCCATCACTTCTTTGGGTTATACAGTAATTTTTGTACAAGCAACAAGAAATTTTAGTGTATGTACACAGACTAGTATACACACATTCAATAAGTTTGAAGATGAATTGAGTGACTGATGTAAGCTTTTTTACCTGTTCCTGACCCAGATTACAAGAGCAAGAACAATTACAAACATAGATTACATATCAAAATATTACATAAAGTCCTTTATAAACAGCTATGAAAAGTTGCATTAGTAATACATTATTTTAACAAAGTATAAGCTGGCAAAGAACATTTACAAAACATTAAGTATCCTTATGCTCCAATTAAGAAGAATAGAAAAGATTTTGGTACAATTATAAACATGTAAAGGTCCATGACTTGATTAGAAGCTAAAATACATATAGACTACGTACCCATACAATGGTTAATTACATCAGTTCAGTAAGCAGTGTGAGAAAATAATAGCAATGGAAACACAACTGCAAAGGAGACTCCATTATATAAGAACTTTATACTACTTTATACTACTTTATACTACTTTCCATTCTGTTATATAATCAGCTACAAAAAACAATATACTTTAGTAAAATAAAAGCTTACAGCATTTATTATCTGTCAGAAAAGTCTGACTGAGTAATAAATAGCCATTTTCAGCAGAAGCTCGGGGAAAAAAGCTCCAGAGAGTTAAATCACATCAAATAAAACACTAGTATGAATATAATTTAAAAAGCACACACGCACACACAAACACAGATATATATATATATATATATATAAATAATCTCTCTCTCTCTCTCTCACTATATATATATATATATATATATGGGTCTAAGACACATGCTCGACCAGCATATGTCCAAATCACAAAACATCGAACACATATATACGAAAGCGCTTAACATCGAAAAGCGCTTCCGTGTATGTGTAGTTGAAAAAAAAAATCTACATTTCTGCAGGGGGGCTTTGCCCCCTGCACCCCCCCACTTTATTATTCTGATTCCGAGATCGCACTACAGTGGGGAAAAGAGAATTTTCCCTTACCCGCACTGTAGTCCGATCTACGAAACAGGTACACATACATGGTAGCACTTGTCTATGATAAGCGCTTTCGTGTATGTGTGTTCGATGTTTTGTGATTCGGACATATGCTACTCGAGCATGTGTCCGGATCCCATATCTATATATATATATATATATATATATATATATATATATATATATATATATATAGTTCTACCTGACATAAACGAAACCCCAAAACACCGACAACGCAATCACCAAAACCACATAACCAACAGTACAAAAACACGAAACCCCACATGCCCGACAACGAAATAACCGACGGTACACAAACACGAAACCTCATACACTGCACACACCACAATCACAACAATCAACAAACAAAACACATTCCCTGTCCAAAAACCACATACACAACACAAGCACACCAAAATCCCTACAAACCCACACTAAACCTCACATACACAACTACCTACAACCCTAACCCAAACCCTAACCCTAAGGTCCGTCACTACCAAGCACACTTACCTGACCCGCTCCCTAACCCTAACTCACTTATCCTGCCCCTAACCCAAACACAATCACTACCGCACACTTACCTGACCCGCTCCCTAACCCTAACTCACTTATCCCGCCCCTAACCCAAACACAATCACTACCGCACACTTACCTGACCCGCTCCCTAACCCTAACTCACTTAACCCACCCCTATCCCCACAGACCGTCAATATCCACACTTACCTTACTCGCACTCTAACGTCCGTCACTACCGCATACTTACACAGCCTTTTCTCATGTCGGCATCCTCGGCGTCGGTGCTTTCATCCGTCGGGTCGGTCTTCTGAACTGTCGATCTTCTGGGGCCCGTCGTGTCAGTCTTCTGAACTGTCGATCTTTTGGGGCTCGCGATTTCCATGTCAATGTTCTGGCGTGTCGACTAACTGAGGTAGAACTATATATATATATATATATATATATATATATATATATATATATATATATATATACACACACACACACATATGTAGAGTCCGAAGGTGGAAGACATATGATACAGTAAAGCATGAGGCGACAACAGTAATGCAAAAGTAAAAAAAAATAAAAATAATGATTAGTTATGACTATCAGTATTGATAGAACATTAGAAGTATAGTCTACTATGCCAGGAAATAAAAATAGAAAGATGCGAGTCCACCCTAAGAGTGGAGAGAGGGAAGGTGGTGAAAGGTATAGATAGATAGTACGGATGACACAAGACTTAAATGCAAGGAGGCTAGATATAGCTCTGATCACATCTGGGATACAGTTCCATAGTTTGGATATGCAGTGTGAGTATAAACATTTCCCCATACCTCTTATTGGTTTATAGATTTCAAGCATGCTTTTGTCTTGAGAGCGCAGATGGTGATTTGGGAGATAGTGATGAAGTACTGAGGACAAAGCAGGGCAGGTAAAAGGGTTCTGCATTATTTTGTGGGTTAGACGAAGTTGCATACAGGCTAATTTATGTGGGAGTTCTAACCAGCTGAGAGGACGTAATACAGAGTAAAGATGAGCTTTAAGTGTATGCATAGCATGTAAAGTGTAAAACACAATGCCATTAGACAGTGTTTCTAAAGCATTTACATGGGATTTGTTTGAGTAGATGGTCTGAGTATTTTTTTTTTTGAACAGACAGCAAATTCTGAAGCAAATTCCCAAGTAAAGATACTGAAATTGTTAACACTATGGCCAGAATTCATAAAATGCCACTTGGTCTTCAGTTTCCTCCATTTCTGTATCGAGATGCTTACTTGCCACTACATTAGAATTCTGTGCTACTACCATTCTTTTTGTAGTATTTATTATGTCTATATGTCTTTGTCTATATGTAGCTTCAAATATTTTTGTCTTTGCTTTATGACTATTAGTTAAAATCAATTTCCTTCCTGCATATGAGCTGTACCATATTAGGTCTTCCTTCTCTCAAGTCCATTATTCTCTCTTTAATGTTACAAAGACTGCCAGTCCTTCTTCTTTCTCTCGTAATAGTGCATTTTTGCTTCCTTTTCTAATTCACTCAGTAATTTCTTGTCTATATAGTGTTTTGCTTTTGCTCACTCACTTAATGACCTTAGGTCAGCATTTGCGATATTTGCCATTTTTTTCCGCTTCAGTGATTTTTTTTTCTATTCTATTTTTCCCTTACTTTTACAGTGTAAACTCTTTTCAGAAACTCTTGGATTGTTGCATAACAATAGTAAAACATAGTTTCTTATCTGTCATCAAGTAACCATATCACTGTTTCCAAACCTCATGCCTTGCTTCTTTATTTTTTTATTTTAATTTTTTTTTGCTTTCAATGGGGTCTCTTTGAGCCTTTGCTTTTGTATCACGGCCTAACACTGTAGCAAAATCTCTTATCTTCCTTAGGGGACTCTACACTAGGTTTTTCTACCCGCCTTTGCCTTAGTGATTTTGACAGGGTTGGAGATTACCTGCAAAGAGCAACTGATATGTATCTAGTGGCACAACCTGTCTATTGTATTCATGATACAAGCTTTCACACATTGGATTAATAATTTGATATTAAGGTTTCAGTTACTGAACACCTTTTCAGCAATAAAATATAGTTATTAACCAAGTAGTCTTCCTTCAAAAAGGGTGGATGTCAATAGGAACACCAATGCCTTGGTTACCTTCCAGTAATAAAAATATCAGCCATAAACTTTTCAAATGGAAAAATGAAAATTCTATCCTTTTAAAAAGTGCTGATTATACAAACAAAAACAAACTGCAGCTATACAGGAAAAAATAAAATAAAATGTTTTATTTGGATAGCATGTTGGCAGGAATAAAAAGTATAACTGCATCATATTTTTGTTACATCCAATTACTTATTGTAGTTGACTGAAATATCAAGATGAAAATAAAGTCAAACAAGGCTGTGGTCCAGAATTCCTTCCTTTAACTTTTTCCGCAAGTTAGAATTTCACAAGTCCAAATAACAGTCCTGGGCAAATAGAAAGAAAAAGATAGTTGCAGTTCTGGGTTCAGTACAGTCCATTGAAGACAGATTTCTATGTTCAAATAGCAGTCTTCTTGATTTAACATCTTGCATAAGTTAGAATTTCCAAATGTTCAAATAACAGTTCCAGGCAGACAGAAAGAAATGTGCAACAGCAGCTCTGGTACAGTGTAGTCTATGGATGGTAGAAATATTTTCTTAGTCCAAATAATAGTGTCAGGCAAAAAATTATGAACAAAATATCAGTAGCAGCTCTTACTCAGTATATTCTACAGAGGTTAGATAAATTTCCATGTCTAACTGTCTCAGAAACAAAGTAAGGAAGTAACAGCAGCAGTTCTGGCTCAGTGCAGTTCACAGAGGTAGGGTACATTTCAAACATAAATAGAATCTCCTTTGGATTCAATAAACTTCATGTAGTCTTAGTGCAAAGCCTACACCATGTTTATGTGTTAGCACAATGAGTAGCAGTGCTATGTGCATATACGCATGTCCATATTGCACTTACACAAATACGAGACAGGGTTCATGGCTAGCAGCAATGTTATCAGCTAGAAAACCATGTAAAGCAGCATGAGCACGTGCAGATATGTTTACTATGGGCAAACTACTTCTGCATAATTGCATGGACAGCTACAGTGGCTATCATGGCTTAATATAAGGCAGTGCATAAAGTTCTAACACAATATAAGAAAGTGTAGTCAGTGCAGAGTACTGTACAAACATGTTTTAGGCATACAGAATAAAGGTTTTGGTTATGATCAACAAGGGTAGATAGACTGCATTATAAATAATTATTCTGAGGAAGTGCATGTGTTGAAAAGGGCCACACACATGAATTGCAGGAATAAGGACAAGTGAAACATGGTAATGTACAGATGTCAATGTACGTACACCACAAAGATAAGACAGTTGCAGCATGAACAGTAATCACATATCTACATAATACATTGCATACTGCAGTTTATACCTCCTTTGTGGGTATAGTGATATCATGTCATCATGCAGTTATTGTATACTATGTGACTGTCACACAAGGTTTCATATCAGTGGAGATTTTTTTTTGTAATACAAGCTTTCTGACATGATCACTGGAGAGGACAATTATCAAGGACATTATATACATTAGAGGGTATGTGCATATTGTAAAGATGTGCAAAATTATTTGCTTGACTATGAATGTAATGTCAGCATAGATTTCAATCAATAAGGGACACATAGCAACAGGCTCATGGACAACAGCAGACAGAAGCACACATAATCATAGACAATATCAGAATAATGACACCACTCTTCTGTGCTACTGACATTAAATATGTGATTGTGAGTTAATACACACATTCTGCATGAACCCAGTTGTTCAACCATAATGATTTGTAAGTAATCTATAAGGGAAATCAAGCACACCTTCCTGAAAAAATAACACCCTTCAGAAGTGTTAAGAAGGAAACTGGTGCACCTGTAGTTTAAATTACTATCAGTCTTGGCTAGTTGACAGATTTGGATGGCATATATATATTCCACAATCCACATTTGCATGAATGTAACCCATGCCAACAATGTTGTCAATGAGCTATGCATTTAATAGGTGCATCCCAGGAACATGCATCACACATGCATCTTGTTAGTACCTTCAAATGAAATCTGCACTGTCAACTCCTAATGATTATGCAACAAAAAGAATACTTAGGTGTGGCCATTAAGATGTGTGGCAGCTTACTAGGGCAAAAGTGATACACTTGAGTAAATCATCCCTGGAAGATGTGTTGGGAGGTAGATGCAAAAGGGTGAATTGTATTCCATTATTGGTGTGATGCGGGCTGAGAACAATAGGACTATAATACCCTTTGATGTCGATGTCCTGCACATACTCAGGAGATGTACTACATACAAAGGATTAGTCACTCCTGTGGGCACATGCTTGTGGACATTCTGTGTGCCTTCTGCCTAAGTGCACAGATCACATAGCACTTGATCTGGTCATAGGGGTGTGGTGTTTATATTCTCATTAGCTTGTGTATTTGATTTCATATTGGAAATAATCCTACCTAGATTGTTTTAATCTACTGGAAACAATCCTTTGTGTGTGTGTTAGTAGTGTCTGCATTATACCAATACAATTCAATGATTGTTCACAATTTGCAGTCCTCCACAAAGCTGGTTAGATGAAGGATGTGTAAGCTAGTCTAGACATCTCAGACTTAAATAATGAACAGGAAAGGGCCTAGTAAAGAATACTGAGGTACAGACCTGCTCACTTGACTTTAGATAGAGGTGACTTGACACACTTTGTCATTCTCTGTCAATGCATGTGATCCATTTGTTTAGCCACTTGATGACATAGGTGTTAAGGCCCACTTCAGACAGTTTCTATGTAATATCTGAGTGTGGATTTGGGTCAAATAGAGACCATGGTCATTCCAGGGCTAGTTTCACCCTCTTCCTCCAGATCCCCAGTAAGACTCCCCACTGGCACAGCTATAGAGTTGAGTCTCTAGCCAGGGTTCCAAGCTAAGTCCTCCAACACTGTCTGTGTCCAGGCAGTGCTTCATGTCCAAGTAGCTGACACACACACTCTATTGGAAATTTGTTTCAAAGACACACACACACACACACACACACACACACACACACACACACACACACACATGGGTAAGGCTGGCACATGTTTACTAGCTATGATCCCTTCTGCCCAGACTATAAGGTAGTTATCATTGCCACCAGAACCCCTTATCAGCTACTTTAAGGCCCTTAACAAAGGGTGTCCAATTTTACTGTGCAATATTAATATTAACACAAATGGTAATTTGACCAAGAACAAGGCTATTAGGAGTGGCCCATACAGTGTCACTAAATAAATATGCAAATGCTCTCAAAACTTAAATATCTCTACACAGATCAACCACAATGAAAGGTTTAAATAAATTTAATAATACATAATAAAAGTGCACACAGAGATCACAGTCAGTCTGGGGCTGGTTGCTCCCTTGCTCTCCAGGTCCCCAATAAGACACCCCACTGACACAGCTATACGGTCCAGATCTCAGCCTAGCTGGCAAGATAACCCCCAGTACCCTCCCTGTCCAACCAGTGCTTCGTGTCCCTGCCCAAGTAGCTGACACACTTTGAGATAAGTATTCATACAACTTCACAGACACTCCTGGGAAAGGCTGACACAGATTCTCCAGCTGTGCCCCTTTACCCAGACTATACAGTAGTAATCACTTCCACCACCAGCTAATAGTTATCAGCTACCCAAAGGCCCTTAAAATGGTGTCCAGTTATTACCGTGCAATATTATTATCCAATAGTAGTGCAACATAAGCAATCTTAAGGCTTTGGAAGGGCTTATTACAGGATCACTTATAAGCATGCAATGTACTCTAGAGCTTAATTATCTCTGCATAAACCAGCCACCATTGAAAAGGGTTTAAAAATATTTAATAATAAATAATTAAAACACAAGATAATACTACTACAATACAATGCTACTCAAGAGTCCAGAGATCACACAGAAACTTAAAATAAATCAGTAGTACAGTTCTGACATAACAGAAAAACAATTAGTCTAACTTTCTTCTAATTTCCTGGATATTGACCCCTAACCGGGAAAAGCCGAAAGAAAAAGAAGAAGAATTGTTGCAAGAAAACATACTTCTGAAATAACTTACTTAAGACACAGGCAGAGTTCTGATAAGTTGGATATCCAAGATCAAAATGCTTAATAATCTCTGATTCTCACTGTTTAAATTGAAACTGCAGTTCTGATGAAACATTACATCATTTGTTTACACTTTCCTGGTTCCCAGGCCACAGAAACTACATTTACATTATTTTACACTTAAGAGCTATAAAGGATATTCCACATGTAAATTCTGGTCATTAACTTTATTCTTAAAACAATAGGCAAGATGCTTACTCCAGACTCATCAACTCCAAATTCAAACTTCAAAGGACATACAAAACATAATTTGAATTTCAAAGAACATTTGAAATGCTTGGCTTTGTTTTCGTTACAACAGATGGCAATGTTGCTACAATCCTGAAGTTCACATTTTACAGTGTTTTCTTTCATTTAAGAAACATGCCTGTATTTTATATTTATGTTTACAACTGCCAGAATGATGTATCAAATTCTATTTGACTAGGCTGGCAGCCTTCACCCCTTCTCTACCAGTCGTCACATCCCCCCCCCCCCGAAGAACTCAAGCTAATTTTTCAAGTGACCCTTCAGAAACTCCGCTTGAGAGGGTTTGGTCTATCTGAGTGTACCTCACCCTATTCCCTGTCTTGAGAGACCATCTGCATTGGCATTGCTACTCCCACTGCAGTGCTACACTGAAATATCATATGCTTGCAACCCCAGGCTCCATCTTAGCAACTTGGCATATAGCTGACTGGCTCTGTTTAAGCATGTTAGAGGGTTGTGATCTGTCATTACAGTGAATTTTCTTCCATACAGACAAGGCTGAGATTTCTGTAGTGCCCACACTATGGCTAGACATTCCTTTTCTACAGATGCATAGCATTACTCCCTGGGTTGGAGCCTATGACTGAGATAAACCACTGGGTGCTCTTCCCCCTCTGAAGAAATCTGGCTAAACACAGTCCCCACTCCATGATTCAAAGCATCCACTTACACAACAAATTATTTGCTGTAATCTGAACTGGCTAACACAGGGGGTCCTCCCAAAGCTTCTTTATGCTTCTGGAATGACTGCTCACATGCTGGGGTCCACACTACCTTATCTGGCCTATTCTTCCTTGTCAGGACTGTGAGGGGAGCAGCTATGGTACTATAACTAGGGACAAACTTTCTGTAGTACCCTGCTGTCCCTAAGAATGCCCTCACCTGCTTTTCAGTAACAGGTGCAGGCCATGTCTGAATGGCTTCCACTTTGGCAGGTTCTGTCCTTATCATACCACTCCCCACTATATGTCCTAGGTAGGAGACCTCTGCTATACCCACCTGACATTTGCTCAGCTTAAGGTCAACCCTGCCCTCTGTAGTCTGCCCAACACCTCCCTGGCATGCTGAAGGTGCTCTTCCCAGGAATGGCTGTAGATAGCAATATCATATAGGTAAGCAAGGGCAAACCCTCCTTCCCCTGCTAGGATATGATCTACCAGCCTCTGGAAAGTTGCTGTGGCATTCTTCATCCCAAAGGGCATCTTTGTGAACTCATACAAGCCAAAAGGAGTCACAAAGGCTGACCTCTCTCTAGCACTGGGAGTCAAGGGCACCTGCCAGTAACCCTTGGTAAGATCAATGGTTGTAAGATACTTAGCCCCACCCAGCTGCTCTAGGGCGTCATCTGTCCTAGGCATGGGGTAAGCATCCGACTCTGTGTGACTATTTAATTTCCTGTAATCCACACAGAACCTGGTGCTGCCATCCTTATTTGGCACCAGTACCACTGGGGAGGCCCAGTGACTGTTGGACTCTTGAATCACCCTTAGTTCCAACATCTCCTGTACCTCTTCCCTCAGAGTCTGTCTGACTCTCTCAGGCACCCTACAAGGGCCTAATAGACCTTTGGGGTTCTGTATCCACCTGATGCTGCACCAGGTGGGTGCACCCTGGTTTCCCAGTGAACATGTCCCCAAACTCCTGCAACACTGCTTAGATATCTTGAACCTGAGTAGGAGATAGCTGTTGGGACATTGCTACCCCTTCCACTGAGGTGTCAGACCGAGCATCACTGAGGAGATCAGTCACCAGATCTCCCTCAAACTCCTCCTGCAATGCACTGCAAATACTCAGCACAAGGGCCTCCCTATCATGGTAAGGTTTCATCATGTTAACATGGTACAATTTGTGCCCCTGCCTTCTGCCTAGCAGTTCCACCATGTAGTTAACATCACTTACCTTTCTTGCCACTTTGTAGGGTCCCTCCCAAGCTGCTTGCAGCTTGTGGTGTCTGACAGGAATAAGAGCAATTATCTGCTGCCCCACAGCATACTCTCTATCTCAAGCATTTCTGTCATACCACACCTTCTTCTATTATTGGACTTTTGCCAGGTTCTTCTGGTGCCAAGCCCATGAGTTCCCTGAGTATTGTCCTTTGGTTTAGGACATATGCCACAACAGACTCCTTCTGAGACTCACACTCACCTTCCTACTCATCTCAAATTAAATCTAGAGGTCCCCTCACCCTATGCCCATACAGCAACTCAAGGGTGAAAAACCTGTGGATTCCTGGGAAACTTCTCTGTAAGCAAACACCAGATGGGGCAAATATTTGTCCCACTGCCTCTTAAACTGATCTGCAAATGCCCGTAGCATGGACTTGATTGTAGACTTTAACCTCTCAGCAAGACCATTAGTCTTGGGATGGTAGGGGGTGGTCTTCATGTGCTTCACCCCACAGGTCTTCCACAGACACCAGCAGGTTTGACATGAAATTGGAACCTCTGTCAGAAAGTATTTCTTTTGGGAAACACATCCTGCTGAAAATCTCTAACAAAACATTTGCCACCTTGTCTGCCTCAATGGAGGACAAAGCCACTGCCTCATAGCATAATCCACTACAACTAGGATATACTTTTTTCCTGTGGAACTTGGGGTACTCAGAGGAACCACAATATCCATAGCTACCCTCTGAAATGGCTCCTCAATCACAGGCAAAGGCATCAAAAGAGCTCTCACTTTGTCTCCTGTCTTGCCTACCTTTTGGCACTGCTCACAGGTGCTACAGTACCCTGTTACTTCTCTGGAAATTCCAGGCCAATAGAAGTTTTGCATAATATGCCTCTTTGTAAGTTTTATGCCCACATGACCTGCAAAGGGAATATCATGGGCTATGGCTAGAAGCGCCAGCCGGTAGGCTCTATGCGCTACCAACTGCTTTACTCTCTCACCTTCTAGCCCTCCCTCAGGGTTCCACTCTCTGTACAGTAACCCTTAGTCCCAGTATTCAGATTCCCCCTTCCCTTGAGAATCAGGTGCCTCCCTAGCTACCTGCCTCAGGCCTTGCAATGTAGGGTCTGAGAGCTGAGCCTGTCTCAACTCTCTCCTTGTAACCCTTCCCAACTCCCCTTCCACAGGAAGTCTGGCATCCTCTGACAGTGGTGCCTCACTGTCAGCCTGGGTAGTAGTACTCACCTCTACCTTTGCAGTTATCCTAATCAAGGGAACATCAGTACCCACAAGCAGCTGTGGCTCACCTTCAGTCTCACTGCTACAGAATAGCTCCCTTCCTGAAGTAACTACCTCACCAGTCCTGGCTGCAAGTATGCAGTCTGTCTGGGTCTCTCCCAGGCTACCAGACCCACATGCTTGTCTCATAGCCTCACTGCATGTAACTGCATAAGTACATGGTACTGCCTCATCCAAATCCTTCCCTCTCAGGACAGCTGCAGGTTGGTAGTTTAGTACCCCTGTTGCCTCAAGACAATCTACTATTGGCATTTTGTCTTTCCCACTTACTGGCTCTCTCACCTTTCATTCCCAACCTTGCCTCTGTGGACATCTGTATGCCACATGGCCCCACTGGTTGCATACAAAACATTTAACCCTAGCTCCTGGATGTGTACCTGGACTAGTGGCTTCCCCTGCAACTGGCAGATTCTGTTGTGGCAGTCTGTGCTGCCCACCATGGGTTCCTTTAGAGCCATGAGCAGTACTGGGGGTCCCTGGCCTATTCTTCCTTGTCAGGTCTGTGAGGGGAGCAGCTATGGTACTATAACTAGGGACAAACTTTCTGTAGTACCCTGCTGTCCCTAAGAATGCCCTCACCTGCTTTTTAGTAACAGGTGCAGGCCATGTCTGAATGGCTTCCACTTTGGCAGGTTCTGTCCTTATCATACCACTCCCCACTATATGTCCTAGGTAGGAGACTTCTGCTATACCCATCTGACATTTGCTCAGCTTAAGGTCAACCCTGCCCTCTGTAGTCTGCCCAACACCTCCCTGACATGCTGAAGGTGCTCTTCCCAGGAATGGCTGTAGATAGCAATATCATACAGGTAAGCAAGGGCAAACCCTCCTTCCCCTGCTAGGATATGATCTACCAGCCTCTGGAAAGTTGCTGTGGCATTCTTCATCCCAAAGGGCATCTTTGTGAACTCATACAAGCCAAAAGGAGTCACAAAGGCTGACCTCTCTCTAGCACTGGGAGTCAAGGGCACCTGCCAACCTGGAAATCATGGCTTTAATACCCTGTCCCACCACTGCTCGGCCTCATTGGACACGACCTAGGGACATTATCCTTTGGGATCGACCTGTGTGCACCGTGGTACCCTGCCTCCCAGTGACTGTCCCAAACTCCTGCAACACCTTAATTCCTAACCTCGTACTGCTGTAGGCTTGCTACCCCTTCACTAGGCAGCCAACCTGGAGTCAGTACCATCCTAACCTGGTAATGCCTGGTAACTAGCAACCGCCTACCTCTAGAGGTTCATCATAACTGGTACATTGGCCCCTGCCTCTGCCTGCATTCCACCATGTAGTAATCCTTACCTTTTGCAGTTTCAGGTCCTCCCTAAACTCTCCTGTTGTCTGCAGAATCAGGCAAGTTCCTCCAGCTTCCTCTTTCAAGCATTTCGTTCCCCCTTTTTTTGGTTCCAGTTATCTATCCAGCCCTAGTTCCTGTATGTCCTTGTTAGACATGCCTCGACTTTAGACCAACTCTTCCTACCATCCAATTAATCTAGAGTTCTTCACCTATGCCATACAACTAGGTGAACACCTCGATCCTGCAACTCTCGTACCAATATGTGGCAATTCCCAACTAACTAGAAATCCTTGCCTGGACTTATGTAATTAATCCAACCATAGCCATGATAGGGGGGTCTTAACTTACCCAAGGCTTCCACTGAACAATTCAGAAATTGACTCTCAGAAATAATTTGGAAAACATCTGCTAAATTTACAAAACTTACCACTGCCTAATGGATGCAAGCCACTGCTCATTGCTATCACACACAGGTAACTTTCCTGTTGGACTGGCTAGAGACAAACATGCTCCTCTGAAATGTCCCACAAGGCTAAAACATATGGTCTTTGCCCTGAGGACCAACCTTGGCCTCAAACACACGTTACTTTCTCGGAAATCAGGCAAAGTTTTCAAATATCCTCTTACCTTTATGGCCCATACGGCAAAGGAATCTAGCTAGCCATTGCCCAGCTTGCTACCAATGCCTTCAGTTCTCACCTTCTACCCCTCAGGGTTCCTGATTTCAACTTGCCGTTCAGTTCCCCTTCCCTAGATCAGGCCTCCCTAGACCTGCCTCAGGCCTGCATGTAGGGTCTAGCTAGCCTCTACCTCTCCTTCTAACCCTCCCATGCCTTCCACAGCAGTCAGACCTTCAGTGGTCCCTTCACCTTGTAGTACCCCTACCTTTGCCGTTACCATCAAGGACAGGGTCCCAAAGCAGCCGTGCTCACCTTCTTACCTCGAATCCCTTCCAAGAACTGCCTCCTCAGCGGCTGCAATGCACTTCTGGGTACTCCAGGCTACCTTCCCAGTGCTCTTCAAGCCACATGCATGAACCATAACATGTCTCCTATCCAACTCCTCCAGACACTGAGTGACTTAGTACCCTGTTGCCTAAGACAATCTACTTGGCATTTGTCTTTCCCACTTACGGCTCTACCTTTATTCCCACCTTCCTCTGACATCTTGTGCCTGCCCCACTGTTGCTCAAAACTTTAACCCTAGTCCTGGATGTTCCTGGCTCGACACCTCACTGGCATTCTTTGTGCAGTCTGTGCTTCCACCTGGTTCCTTAGTGCCTTGGACTGGTGTCCCTGCCTGTCCTCCTTGTAGGTCTGTGAGGCACTGGTCCTTACTGGGCAATATCTGGTACCCTGCTCCTAATATGCCCTCGCTGTTTGCACGGTGGGCCTTGAATGGCTCCACTTTGGCCGTCTGTCCTTATCCTCACTCCCTATGGTCAGGTAGGACTTCCTATCCAATTCTGTGCTCCTTAGTCACCTGCCCTCTTAGTCTGCCAACCCCTGACTGCTGAAGGCTTCCAGATGGCGTAATGCAATATCATACAGTCCAAACCTCCCGACTGTATACTCCACCTTGGAAAGTTGTGTGGCATTCTCTCCCAAGGGCATCCTTTAACCTACAAGCAAAGGTCACCAAGGACTTCTCTAGCATGGATCAAGGGCACACCGAACCCTGTAATCAAGGTTGTAATACTGCCCAAGCTGCTCTGGCTTTCATCCCAAGGCATGGGTAAGATCCACTGTAAAGTTTAAATCTGTAACCACACCTGGTGCGCACTTATTGCCAACCCTGGGGAGCCCAGTGTGTGACTCTGAACCACCCTTAGTCAACTCTCTGTCCTTCCCTGGGTCAGCTCACTCTGGCACCCTTAAGGCCTATACCTTGGGCTCTGTTCCACCTTCTCACCACTGGTGACTGGCCCAGTGACATGGCCCAACCCTTGAGTTCTTACATATCTGACCTGGAGAACCTGTTGGACATCTCCCCTTCCTGACTTGCTGATCACTGAATCTACCAGATCCGTGACCCCTGCTATCCCTCAAACTCGCAACGGCCCTCTGGTAGTTCACCTGTTACAGGTACATTTGGCCCACTCTCACTTCCACAGGTGTACATACTACCTTTCTCCATTTAGGTACTCCTGCCTTGCTACTGCAATACAGATAAGCAATATCTGCTCCCACTGTATCTCAACTTCGCTTTGTCTCCACTTCATATATTTCATCTTCGTCACACCATGGTTCCCAGATTCGTTTGAACTTCCACAAAGACTCCTTCAGCTCGCCACCTCATCTCTAACTTGTCCTCACCCTTCCAAACAACTCAGGGTAAATCCTGGACCGAATATTCGAAATACCATGGTTCAAAATTGCCCACACTCTAAATGAACTCAAATCCCTGCAGATTATTGTAGACTTAACCCTGCAAACCTTCCCGGCTGTAAGGTGGATCTGTGTTCCCGCACAGTCTTCCAGACAACACAGGTTGCAAAATTGACTTGTCTAAAGTGTTCTTTTGGAAACCCTGCAAAATTCTAAAAAACTTGCACCTTGACCTCATGGAGACAAAGCTTTCCTTGCATAACCCAATCTCAGGAACACTTTTTGGACTGGTCTCAAGACCACAAACCATGCTCCCTGAAATCCTCAAATCCTAGGAAAGCATAAACCTTGATTGCTCTGGTACCACTTCTGCTCTCAAGTGCACTACCCGTTACTTCCTGGAAACGGCCAAAGAGTTTTCAAATATCCTTTTACTTTATGCCCTCTACCGCAAGGGAATATCAGAGATCGGCTAAGTTTGCCGTAGCTCTTTTCCATGCTACCTCCGTTTGCCTCCTCAGGCCTTACTACCTAGCCCAATTTTTCCCTTCACTTACATCAGTGCTCCCTGCTACCTGCTAGGCCTAAGGGGTCTGAGCAGCCTCACTTCCCTTGTAACCCTTCCCACTGCTTCCACCAGTCTGGCACCTAGACTGGGCCTCACTTCCCTGGGTAGATCACTCCTTCCAGCTTCCTATCCAGGGAAGCAGTCTCAGCAGAGCCTGTGCTCACTTCGTGTACCTCCAATCCCTTCTCGAAGTACACTCACACTGGTCCCCAGCAGCTGTGGTCTCCCCGCTACCTACCATGCTTTTCATAGACCTCACCAGTACGCAAGTATGGACTGCCTTCCAACCTAGCCTCCGGCACTGCAGTGATTACCTCCTGTTGCCAAGACATCTGTATGGCTTTCTCTCCACCTACTGGCTTGTCCTTTATTCCCACTTGCCTATGAATCTATCTACTGCCCCATGTTCTCCAAAACTAGCCCTGCTCCTTGATGTACCTGCTTGGTCACCTGCACTGGCATTTGTTTGCATCTGCTTCCCACCTGGGTCCTTTACCTGCCTGGACTGGGTCCCCTTCTCTTGTGCAGCTACCCAGCCTGGTTGTACCTGACTAGGCTACTGTACTGGCATTCTTTGTGCAGTCTTGCGCCCCATGGTTCTTAAGGGCACAGTCTGGTCCGCCTATCCTACATTCAGGTCTGCTTAGACTGCCATTAATACTATGGAAACTTTCTACTCCTCCACAATTGCCTCAGCTTTAGTAACCAGCATTCTCAGCTAATCACCTTGCACTAGTCCTTCCCGAAGCTAAGTGCATCAGGAAGCTAGATAGCAATCTACCCTGCAGTAACCTCCGCCTCTGTAGTTGCACCTCTGAAAGTGATTGATTCTCATCCAAAGGAGTAAACCATACAAGCAAGGGCAAACTCCGTCCCTCATATGAAGCACTGCCGTAACTTGTACATCATGTCCTAAGGGCTCATTGCCCCCATGGAGCATCGACCTAGTGTATTCTGACTCGATGAACTACTTGCCAACCTGGAAGTCCTGGGAGTATTGGCCCGACCCGGAGGTCCATCTGTTACCTTGATACCTCACTCTCTGACTTCTCAGTCCTCTAATCCTAGGACTGTACGCCTCTGACCTGTGGGTCGTACCCGGTGCCCAGTGGTGCAACTCGTGACCACTGAGATCACTACCTGACCTCTAGATTTGCATCTCCTGCACCTGTGGAGCCTTACCCTTGGAGTCGTCACCAGATCCTACCGATGCACCTATCCAGACGCCTCCCAACACTGCAAGACTCATCAGTTCTTACATTGGAGTCTCTGCTGGCAATTTCCCCTGCTATCCTACGTTCCCACTTTGTAGTCACTCCAAGCTCTGCCTTGTGGTCCCGAATGCAGCATTGCGGCTCACAGCAATTAAGGCATTTCTGCATCCACCCTTCTTCACTTCTCTACCAGTCTTCTTGTGCAACCCTTCCAGTTTCCTGGTCAGCTATCCCAAGACTTTCCTTTGGTTGGACACAACATTCCTGACTCACACAATCCTCACTATGTCATAAAACTAAGGTCCTACCTTTGCCAGAACTCTCGAAGCAAAACCTGGGCAAATTTTGCAAGCCAATGGGCAAATGTCCCTGACTTAACTATTCAACCTCATACTAGATTAGCTTGAGTACGAGCATAGTGTGGGAACACGGTGTCCGACTCACTAGGTAAGAACCCAGAGGTTTGCATCATTGGAAACTCTGCGAAATCTTTTAAAACATTTCCGCTGTATCCTACAAAGACATACCCTGCCATGAGGACAATCTTGTATACAATCCTGACACTAGGAACATTTCCTGACTTGCCCTCTGAATCGTTCAAGCTACCCTGATGAAAAGCTCCAAAATATCTCCTCTTGCTCCTTTGGACCTACCTGCCTAGCTACTACATGCAGCCTTAACTTGGAAATTAGCTCTAGAATTTATGCCTCTCCTGAAAGTAGCCTGACACGGCAAAGGCAACGGGCTCTGACCCCTGCTACTTTACCTCTACCCCTCGTCCCTCTTACCTCCCTGTTCCATATAATTACCCTCTGCTCATGTAGTTCCCCTTGCCTAGGCCTCCTAGGGCTGCAGAGCCTGATAGGCTCTGCTACCCTTCAACTCTTCCTTGTAACCCTCCCTCCTCCACAGGGTGTCTGCACCCTGAGTAGTCTCACTTCCTTGCGTTGATATCACCTACTCAGTACCCAGTCAGGGTCTTACCCCAGCCGTGCTACCTCTCTACCTCAATACCCTTCCTGCGAAGTTGCACCTCTGTCGGGTGCCTCCTGCACCTGCCAGTCTTCTCAGCTACCTCATACTGCTCAAGCTCATGCTCACAAACTTCCTCTCTGCATCTCATGCTAATCTGACCCCTGATGTAAGACTTATAGCCTGTTGCTTACCATCTACTGGCTCTCCCTTTCCCACCCACTGCTCTGACTCTTCCACATTGCCCCATGTGCTGTAACCTACCCACTCTGATCAGACATTACAGTGCTCTCTGACCGATTGCTCCTCATGGCATTTGTTCCTTCTGGCCCACCATGGGTTCCCCTCCTGGCAGTGGCCCTTTGCCAGCATGGTCCCGTCTTCAAACATACACCTGGTATGTAACGACCAGCTTCTAATGCTCCTTCCCAAGCCCCATGCCTTTTAAAGGTGACCAGACTATCCCCACTTGGAAGGTCTCTTCAGGCATATTCCAATTTCATCCCCATTGATCACAAAACTTTTTCCTATACATTTCAGGTGTTAGCTTAAAACATTCTAAAACATATTTTTTTACAGCAGCATAATCAAAACAGACAGAATCAGGCATTTTTGATAAAAAACATTACAGCTTTCCCATGGAGTAAGGGGGTAAGGAACCATACCCAGAGCCTTTGGTCAACACTATACTGTTTGCTTACTCTCTCAAACATATGAATGAAACTATCAAAATTATCCCCCTCTTTAAATTGAAGAAGAAATTTACTTACCTGTTGTGCTTCTGGGATCTAGTTAATCCCTTCCCCATTACCTCCATGACTCTGGCAAAGAGTCAGCATTTACCTCTCTTGCCTCCTCTGATGCTCCTTTTCTTCAGCTTCTATCTCTAAATGCATGGCCTCCAACTCAAGTCTCTTTAACTCCAGCTGGATTTTTAAATTCACTACAGAAAGGCTGAGCTGTTCATTCTCTGACGATATTGTATCTCCACTGCCAGTCTGTTTGTCCTCCTGGATGCTGTTTTCTGATGCAGCTATAACCAAGGCTGCAATCAGGTCTGCCTTAGTCAAGTTTCCATGCACCAGTCCCCTAACCTGCACATCTCCAGCAGCTGGCTCCTTGTCAACTTTCCATACTCCTCTGCTGACATGCTGCCTGCTCACCTTGACTAAATAAGCTAACAAAATAAATAAAACAAATGTGATCTGAACTCTGAGTATTCACTGTGTGGCTGATTTAGAGTACAAATCACCTTTAGAGATCACTGTACATAAGCTATAGGATTCACTCTTCTCACACCGCTACAAGCCAATTAGTATTTGCCAACTAATTAATATGTGATGCGGATATCCACCACCACCACAAATGTGAAGTGGATCCCACCACTGCAAACCACATGTGATGCCCACACCCTGGCCCAGCAATCAAGGATCCTCAATCCTCACCACTAGCACCAGAGAGGGTGTCTCATATAAGAGGAGAGGATAACAAATACACACAGTAAAGTACAATTTTCCTTAAGTGCACACAGAGATCACAGTCAGTCTGGGGCTGGTTTCTCCCTTGCTCTCCAGGTCCCCCAGATCTCAGCCTACTGACAAGCTAACCTCCAGTACCCTCCCTGTCCAACCAGTGCTTCGTGTCCCTGCCCAAGTAGCTGTCCCACTTTGAGATAAGTATTTATACAACTTCACAGACACTCATGGGAAAGGCTGACACAGATTCTCCAGTTGTGCCACTTTACCCAGACTATACAGTAGTAATCACTGTCACCACCAGCTAATAATTATCACCTACCCAAAGGCCCTTAAAAGGGTGTCCAATTATTACTGTGCAATATTATTATCCAATAGTAGTGTAACATAAGCAATCTTAAGGCTTTGGAAGAGCTTATTACAGGATCACTTATAATCATGCATTGTACTCTACAGCTTAATTACCTCTACATAAACTAGCCACAGTTGAAAAGGGTTTAAAAATATTTAATAATAAATAATTAAAACACAAGACAATACTACTACAATACAATGCTACTCAAGAGTCCAGAGATCACACAGAAATGTAAAATAAATCAGTAGTACAGTTCTGACATAACAGAAAAACACTTACCCCGGGATTCATGAAGCTTGGCGCAAGGCCGGCGTTAGGCTTGCACTGACCGTGCGGCGTGAGGATGGCACAGTAGCACCAAATGCATAGAAATGAAGGTGTGCTGCCGACTTAGCCACGTGCACAGGAAAGGAGCGCGAATGCATAGGGCATGTCGAAGTGCCAAACGGAGGTGTGGAAATGGCAGCTGTTGATGTGCAACCTGAAATGCTTACATATAACAGGTTGCAAGATAGTAACCACATCAGTGTCCCTGGAGACTGAAACGTATGCAAAGCATGCAAGAAAGTACCTGAGAACACAAAGTGATGAAGCAAACAGAAATGCACAGTAGGGAATAATGGGCCCCTATCCCACGAACAAATGACATGGAAGACCATGTGGCCATAGTCCAACGCAGTGTAGATAGCCATACCAACTGGAAGTGAAATGCATCATATGTTAGCGATCCGCCAGTAGGTACGTCCAGCCCAATGGTGAGGGTCACCAGCTGACCCATAATGTGAGGGAGGGTACACAGCTGGGCAGATGTGTCCATAACAAAATACATGAGAAATGTAGATATCTAGTGACCGTACGTCCGAATTATATCCCACAAGGCATGTAATAGTCACATACAAAAGGTATGTCCATATTTCACATACCAAATGTGATAGGAAATAGAATAAGCATGTAAACGAAACAGAAGGAGCATGCAAACAGCCACAACAATAAGGACACATGTAGGCTGAAAGGAACAGTATTATCCATACCATCAACCAGGATTACCACCTTTCCCACTTTTCGAGCGACAGTCCCTCTTTGGGCAATTGTGTCCTGACAAAAACCTGTAACAATGGCAAATGTCCTGAGATTATAGGACAAAATTATTCCCTATATGTTATGTAATAGTTGCATTAAACAGGTTCTCTGTAGCTGAATTACATAAATGTTATAAGAAACAGAATAAGCAATTGAAATGCTACAAGAATAAGCTTTTATATAGGCAATACGTCTAAGTTCTATCCTGTGTACTACCATGGGTATGTGTCGGCCTGTAAAATGTGATGCGTGTACCAAAAATGTCCCACTTTGGCCCGTCGAAAAGGTGGCAACCCTACCGTCAACTGTGGGGAGGTGTTGGCCACTACAATCGGATATGTGTACGGAATATATCCCATCCTGGACATAGGAAAAGGTGACATTCTACCAATGAGTACAACAGGCCGCCAAAATCCGGAAGTCAGCGGTACAAGCCGAACTTGTCAGGATGTGTCACAGTTGAATGGGTAGTACCCGGGTATACCAAACATGTAATGAAAGAGAAGTATGGGCGTGTACCTATGTGCGTGAGGTATAGCATGTGGAAAGCAAACATGGCAGGGTAGTCCACACAACCATACAGGTACCAGACACATGTAGGGTATTCAATGTGTCACTCTGGCCATGTCATGGGCCAACAACCAAAGCACAGATGTATGGGGTGTGAGGAATCTGTGTGTGTGTGGTGGATGGGTAATGGTACAATCCTCCAAGGCGATACTGTGTCATATGCAGAATAGGTGAATCGGAGGTGTATGAGGGAGCAGCGGGTGAAGCTGAAAGAAACACAAACACATGTATAAACAGCTGCAATAAAACCAGACAGGCCATACTGTAGAACACAATCCCACAAACAGATAAATATTGAAATGTGTGATACAAATGTATAGATATGTCACCAGCACATACCCACAGATTGGTCCTGATGGAACTGGCCATAACAAATGCAACACACCTGGATGGAACTGGCCATAACAAATGCAACACACCTGGATGCATAATGGACTACGCAGCATCCCCTCCACATCACACAACCCGCTCCTGTCCCTGAATGTCCACCAAATCCAGTTGTACTAGGCCCACTGGTGTGGTGCAGCCACAGCTACACATAGTGACCCCTACGCATATGTAGTAGGTAGTGTCACCCTAGGCAGTTGCAGGATTGCTCACGACCTCAGCACATTTTTGTAACTCCAAAACGATGTTCGGTATACCTCTTGTTGTGGGCCGGTACAATTCTTGGATATCCCTCATGGGATACGTAACCTGTGTAAACATTAGAAGAGAAGACACAAAGTCCAGTCCTGTAGATATCTGGATAAAAGTTGGAATGTGCATTAGAGGTGGACGACACTGTCCAGCCCTAAGTGGTCCTGCATAACCTACTACCCAGGATCAAACACTTGCCCGTGACGCATGTGTCCCGACACGAATAAGCGGAAATATATTGCACACATTCGCATAGTGACAAATGGCATAAGGGTGATGAAGGCACTGACATAAACAGGATAACCCTGATCTACTGTGTGAGGGACACTTAATGTGTGTGTAGGTGTGACCGACCATACCTGTCAACCTCTGACAGCAAGATATCTGGACAAAGCCATGAATAAAAGTACACACTAAAGTGCGCTAGCCAATTTAAAGCATTTATAGTATTTACTGTCTGTTTTTCTCCTTGTCTCTGTAAAAAACAAAAAACAAAAAAAAAAAAAAAAAAAAATCTCTTGTTTTCCCACCTTACTGAACTAGAGTAGTCCAGTTTCAGAGTTGCTGATCCCTGGCTTTGTTTTTAGTTCCTGTTACTGATCCATTGCCTTATTAGGAGGGAGGGAAGTTTCTTTGCTTACCAGTGGGAGTGGGAAGCACTGAGCGGCCTTTTTGTCCGATTTGGTGAAGTTTCAGCCAGAAACTAGTAGTCCATTGGTCGTTTTGGGCCAATTCCTAGCTCCTTTCAGCCCCCTGCTATAAAACACGCTAAACACGCGTTTTCCAGCTTGTACCAACTCAGCACAGATCCTCGTGGTGGCCTGCAGAGTGATCCAAGCAGCAGAGAGCTAAAAGAGTGACTTTCTACCAGATATAAGTATTTTTTGTGGCCTTCCCACTGTTATTTAGCTAGCGACTGCATTTCGCCTGTTTTACTGCTACTTTAAGTGATTTCTGCATTTTACACTGTTTATTGCACGTTAAGTTACTAATTGTTGCAAATTGTTTCTGTAGGCTACACACTAAAGTGCGCTAGCCGATTTACAGCATTTATAGCATTTACTGTCTGTTTTTTTCCTTGTCTCTGTAAAAAAACAAAAAAAAAAAAATCTCTTGTCTTCCGCCTTACTGAACTAGAGTAGTCCAGTTTCAGAGTTGCTGATCCCTGGGCGTTGTGTTTAGTTGCTGTTACTGCTCCATTGCCTTATTAGGCAGGAGGAAGTTTCTTTGCTTACCAGTGGGAGTGGGAAGCACTGAGCAGCCTTTTTGTCCGATTTGGTGAAGTTTCAGCCAGAAACTAGTAGTCCATTGGTCGTTTTGGGCCAATTCCTAGCTCCTTTCAGCCCCCTGCTATAAAACACGCTAAACACGCGTTTTCCAGTTTGTACCAACTCAGCACAGATCCTCATGGTGGCCTGCAGAGTGATCCAAGCAGCAGAGAGCTAAAAGAGTGACTTTCTACCAGATATAAGTATTTTTTGTGGCTTTCCCACTGTTATTTAAGCTAGCGACTGCATTTCGCCTGTTTTACTGCTACTTTAAGTGATTTCTGCATTTTACACTGTTTATTGCACTTTAAGTTACTAATTGTTGCAAATTGTTTCTGTAGGCTACACACTAAAGTGAGCTAGCCGGTTTACAGCATTTATAGCATTTACTGTCTGTTTTTTTCCTTGTCTCTGTAATAAAACAAAAAAATCTCTTGTTTTCCCGCCTTACTGAACTAGAGTAGTCCAGTTTCAGAGTTGCTGATCCCTGGGCTTTGTTTTTAGTTCCTGTTACTGATCCATTGCCTTATTAGGAAGGAGGGAAGTTTCTTTGCTTACCAGTGGGAGTGGGAAGCACTGAGCGGCCTTTTTGTCTGATTTGGTGAAGTTTCAGCCAGAAACTAGTAGTCCATTGGTCGTTTTGGGCCAATTCCTAGCTCCCTTCAGCCCCCTGCTATAAAACATGCTAAGCGCGATTTAGCGCGGAGTTACCACTGTTGCACACAAGAGCAGCGGCGGTTAAACAAGGTTAAACTATTTGGGCCATCTAAATTCCACGCTTCCAATTTTCCCTTGGAACTACCTTCCTCGAGCTGTACTGCTGATCTAACCAGCATATCCTATAACTGAAAAGTTCATCTCTACTTGATTCCCAAGTAGACTATTCTCTATCTGTAAAGCCTAGCACTTACTCCTACAGTACTTGCACCTTGATAAAGCACTCTTATTATAGATAGTACCCCACCAGCCTAAAACCCACTTCCCCCCGAGTCCTTTGAAAGTCTCTTTATCTACTACTTCTAGTATGTTGAGGGATCAGTTGCTAGTGTCCTCTCCAGCTCAACTGGTGAACCTGGGAATATTGAGGCAATGTTACAATCCTCTCCTTCTCCCACAAAACCCAAATACATGCGAGAGATGCAACTATACGGCCAAACTGGAGGCTGAGCTCTCTCAACATAGGACTGGCAAGACCAGACAGGAGGAGAAGGTAACCACACACAATACATACCCAGTCACACATGGTACCATCACAACTTCAAATCATACACATACTCACACAAAGACATACTCGGAGGCTCTGATCAAAAATTTACCAAAACAGCAGAGGCCACCAAAGCAGACACCCAAACAACTACCAACTCATGACCCAACACATGCAATACATAGACCACACAGTCAGAGTGTCAAACAGTCACAGCCCTTAAGGCCAAACAAAATGCCAGACACACTTGTCATTGGTGATTCCATAGTCAGACACACTGACGTCCCGCTCACCAGACTGAGTAAAGAGAAGGTCACAGTAAGCTGCCTGTCGGGCTAGAATCCGCCACATAGCAAGCACTCAGGTCTCTCAACAGCAGGTACAAGTACGACTCAGTCATTGTCCATGCTGGTGTCAACGACCTGAGACGTACCTCCTTGGACTACATGAAAAGGGACATCGAGGAGCTCTCTGATTATGTAGCCCAGGCAGGTATGACCCTGACCTTGAGCAGTATCCTACCTTCACCTAGAATGATGCCACAATACAGTGATAAGATGATCAGCTTTAATAATTGGCTTAAATTCTGGTGTCATTCAAAGGGGATCCAATGTCTGTCTGCCTGGGATGACATGCTGGACAAGCCACGCTGCTTCGAGGGATGGCTTGCACCTGTCACCCTGGGCTTCCGGATATTGGCAAAGGCTCTTGCCACCCCAATAGTGCCTTTTTTAGGCAAGGCTCAAATTCTAAACCTACCACCCTAGAACACCAAAAAGAAAAAAAACTAAGGGTAATGCTGCTCAATGCCAGAAGTCTCAATCTCAAGATGCACGCTCGAGGCCCTTTTCAATATGGAGAACATCGATGTCTGTGCTGTGACAGAAACCTGGTTCAAGGCTCCTGAGAGCACCCCAGCACTAACAGGTTTCACCTCATATCACGTTCCGGCCCCAAAATCCGGACAACACCAAGAAAGGAGGGGTGTCCATATTCATAAGGACACCCACACCTCAAGGTTGGTGGCAACGCACGATGCATCAGAGACCATCCAGGTGCAATTAACCATAGGCAAGACTGCTCTGCAATTTGTAGCATGTTACAGGCCACCCTCTCAAACTCAGGAACCTCACATGGCCTTCCTGAAAACATTGGAGGGATAAATGTATCTCCAAACACCATCATACTAGGTGACTTCAACTACCCTAATATAGACTGGGAACACTACTCAAGCCCAAACACTCTAACCCAAAGATTCCTGGAGTTCATAAACTCAAATGCCATGGAACAACTAGTCACCATCCCCACAAGAGGAGAAAACATACTTGATCTCATCATCACGAACATGGGATCAAAATGTTCAACACCGGAAGTATACCCCTCACTGGTGAGATCAGATCATAAACTAATCTCGCTGGAGGTCCTCATCCGGCAACCACCTGAAACAAAAGACGACAGTGAAAAACTTCTCAAAAGCCGATTTCACACTTCTAAAAACTAGTGTGGTCTCCTTTAAGGCCCCTGAGCCAGTGGTAAACATTACTCAAACCGCTGAATCACTTACAAATGCCTTCTACCAGCACCTACAGGACTGCATGGATCAGGCAATCCCAAACAAAACTAAGACTCTCTGTACCAAAGGCAAGCGTCCAGTCTGGTGGACCCCAGCCATAAACAAGCTCTACAACAAAGGAGGAAGCTACTACAAGATAGAGCAAAATCCTTGAAAGGTAAGACACCTTTGATCATTATAAGTAAAAACTAAGAGCTCTCATAAAATCATCCAAGGCAAATTTTGAGAGAAAAATCGCCAAGGACTCTAAAGAGAATCATAAGGCCTTCTTTAGCTATGTTAGAAACCTAGGAGGAAACTCCCAGATATGCTCAGAATTAGTTCAAAATGATGTGAAAATTACTGAACCTACACACATTGCCAACATACTGGCTGACAGGTTCAGTGCAAACTTCTCCCCTCCCCAAAAGGACAGATATCTATCCCCGAGGATTGCAGCCCCCCAAACATCTCCTATGCCCAGGTGAGAACCGCCCTCACTAAGGCAAAAACACAGCATCCATGGGACGGATGGTGTCCCCGGCTGTGTGCTTCTTAACTCAACGAGGAATTAAACCCACAGTTAGGACAGCTGTTTAATCTTAGCCTCACCTCAGGATACGCACTCAAGGAGTGGCGCCGCGGCGACTGTGGTCCCACTTCATAAGGCGGTGCCTCCACAGACCCTGGAAATTACCACCCCATTAGCTTGACAAGCCTTATCTGCAAAGCCATGGAGAGGATCATAATGGAACTCATAAATAAAGACATAGGGAACTTGCAGACTTTGGATCCAACCCAGTTTGGCTTTGTCAAAGGCAGATCCTGCCTCTTAAACTTGGTTGACTTTTTGAGACCGTCACCAAGGCCATTGATGAGGAAAGGCAGTCCATACAGCCTACCTCGACCTGGCAAAGGCCTTCGACACAATACCCCACTCAGGTATCATCGAAAAACTCATCAGCTTGAATGTAAACCCATACATCACAAGATGGGTTGCAAACTGGCTAAGTGACAGAACCCACAGGGTCAGAGTTGCTGGAGCCATGTCAGACTCAAAGCCTGTCACAAGTGGTGTCCCACAGGGCTCAGTCCTGGGTCCACTCTTGTTCGGCATCTACTTTTCTGAAGTACAAGCAAACACAGGAGGGTTATGGCTGACAAAGTTTGCAGATGACTGCAAACTGGGCGCCATAGTCGAAAACACATCTGACACAGATATCCTCCAGAATTGCCTCACAGAAATGGATAACTGGTGCCAGAGCCATGGCCTGAAGTTAAACGCCAAAAAATGCATAGTCATACCCTTCGGGAAAAACAAGGTTACCCCTAGCTACCATATAGGTGGCAATCCACTGAGCACAGAAAAAGTCATCAGGGATCTGGGGACCCAGGTTGACAGTAGCCTTTCGTTTGACACTCATGTTGCTAAAGTAGTTAGGAAAACCTTCTATATCGCCCACTTGATCATGAAGGGATTCACATCTAGATCAAGGGAGGTCATCGTCCCCCTGTACTCATCACTCATTAGACCTATGATTGAGTACAATGCCCCGTTCGGAATGTATCTGACCAGACACCTGCTGCAGCTTGAAAGGGTTCCTCACCAAAAGGATAAAGGGTCTCAAAAATATGTCTTATGCTGCCCGACTGAAAGAACTCCAGCTCTATTCAGTCTCATACCGCTTGCTCAGAGGTGACCTGTGCCTGACATATAAGGCCATGTCAAACCCTGATTTGATGAATATGCTTCACCTCAAAAATCTAGATCCCTCAGAACCACAAGGGCGGGAGACTTAAACCTTGACACGGTTATAAATAGAACGTGCTGGAGGGACAGATTCATCACCCAGAGACTCCCTATGCTGTGGAACAAAATCCCGGTACATGTGAGGCAGAGCACCTCTCTGGCCTTGTTCAAGAGGAATCTTGACCAATGGATGGGAGATTGCAGATATACCCCAGGGATTACTTCAGTGTCACTGCTTGACAGAGGCACAGCAAAATGATAGGCATAGTTTTTATTCAAACTAAAGGGGTGGCGAAAGCCACATAACTATGAGCTAGGCTTATAAATGCCCTTGGGCAGATAGCCTAGTATGAACCTATGAACCTATGAACCTGTCAGCCTCTGAGAGCAAGATATCTGGACAAAGTCATGAATAAAAGTGGGACAAAGGCCCAATAGTATGGAGAATTTGTAAAGAAACTGAGAAAGTTGATAGAATAACAGTCTGTACATTGGCATTAATTTCCTGAAGTGTATGAAGTCTGAAACTCAAGTGTCTGTCATTATGTTCTGACTTCAATCTTTAATGACTAGCTACTGATTTGCCAAAAAACAACAGTGTATTACAGAGGTCCGTACATATTTACAGTAGCAAACCTTCACATTTGTTTACTGTACCACTGCATACCTGTAGTTAATTCATGTCCAAAATAATAATCCTCGTATGAATGCATACAGGAAATAGTCAAATGTGAATGGGAACACCCCTCACCGTGGATTATGTATTGTAACCACCCCCACCCATATTATGTATTGCCAACATAAAAAGCTGCTGACAGGTGCTGAAAGACCTGTGTCTGTAAACACAGGTAAACCTCTATAAAATGGACAAATGCTGTCCATGTGCTTCGTCTGACATTTGAACTCGATCAGGGCAGTTTCATTCACCAGGCGGACAAGCCTAAACCCAGATCACCACAGGAACACCCTGACAATCAAAGACTTGTATGTGCCAGGACTATAAGCCTTGGTGTTCTGCATATCCTTGGAGTGATTAAATATGCAGCTTGGGTCCAGAACAGTAGGGAATAGGGAATGTGTAATATGTAGTACCGCGTTTTTCCCAGCAGGAGAATGGATGCCTGTCTCTTAAGTGAAGCGGTGAGGCGTATGTTAATGTAGCTATGTACTATGGGTATGCATATAAATGAGACAGAACACCAATAGTATAGTGGTGACAGCATCCGGCCAATGTGAATGCAGTCCTGGGTCAACTACGACTTCAGCACATATGAGTTAATGAATGTGTGTGTGAAATATGTAAAGGTGAACGTGTGTTTTGCATATGTCCATTAACCGGATTACAGATATTGTACTGGTACCGTCACAATTAAGAAAGCCCACGTAAGCACAAAGACTTAGTAAACATATGTAACCCACAATAAGAATATGCAAGTGCGCCTGCGTGTGTGTAATCCGCTCACAGCATAGCAAATGAATGCTGTTTTCTACATGTTTATTTATATATCTGTATATGGATATATATATATATTTGTGTATAGATATCTATCCAATGACTTAAACTAAATAAATATATGAAATAAAGAATGTACAGACATATATATATATATATATATATATATATATATATATATATATATATATATATATATATATACACACACACACACACACACACACACACACACACACACACAATTACATTAATCGATATATATATATATATATATATATATATATATATATATAACAAACACAGAAACATTTGTCCTTGTAGATATAACACATGTACATAAAAAGGCTACACGTCATAGCTATTATAGACAGACATACAGACATGCAAGAAAGGTAAATACACTGCTGCTTTCCAAACCATTGCCCGTAAAGTACCAGTGTGGCAAATCTGCAAGTTCTACTATTTAAACATGGATATAGGTGTTCTTTGCAGGACTCCAAAAAGTGTTATCTAGCAGCAATGGCTGCTAATTATCGACGCTAAGGAAGTCACATCGGCAGCTACAATATAGCTGTACATGCAACAGTAGCTTGTGCAAGGGTAATAACACATGGGTTGACAGAATGTATGACATATGTCCCGATACGCGGAGAGTGGATAGTGCTTAGAAGTATCTTCATACTTTATTATCGCTCACATTAAACATGTCTTATGATTACTGTGGATGGGTGTCAGGTATGGGAATCATGGGTATGCAATAATGGGCCTAGGTTCACAGGTGTTGGTTGGCACAGATTTATTAGGTCCACCCCATGGGAGTGATTAATATTCCTATGTGGGTAAAGCACACTCCTATACCTTCCAAACATGAAGAACACATCTACTGGATATTGTGTAAACCATTGTGGGAAGACGTAGGGACTTATATCAGTGTCATGTAAGCGATTATCATGGACGTACATGCATACGAATAAGATGGTAACCATACCTCTCAACCTTTCAGAATAAGACAGCTGGACAAAGGCATATTTAAATAAGTACAAATAGGGGCTATGTTAAATATTACTCTGACAAAGTTAGAACGTTGATAGAATAATGGATAATTCATTAGTATGAATGTTTTAAGGGTTATTAGTTATAAACTACTAATGTCTGTCATTATTATCTAACTTCACAGTCCTTAATGACCTGCCACTAATCTACCAGAAAGGCACAATAATAACAAAGAAGGAACACCATTATAAGTCTAAGTTCGGGACATTTAACCAACATGTGTACAGCTGAGAGGTATGAAGGTAACCCTGTCCTAAATAAATGTACAGAATTAGTGATATCAGGTGGACAGGTGTGAAGAAAGACGGGATGACAAATGACAAAACATGCACAAGTCAAAAGCATGTACCTCGATAAATGTGAATGAATACTTATGCCCTGTGATAGTCAATGTGGAAGGTTAATAGTGTCCCTCAGGGTGTTATGCAGTGTCCCTGATACAGTGTCCAGTCTCCCACACTCGCACGTGAGTTCTGCCACTGACAGACATCGCAAATACCGGTGACCACATAGGGTAGATGATAGCATAATATGTTTTGATTAACACCTGTTGGCTTTTGTGAGGAACACAACACTCTTGGCGGGTGTGTCCTGCAAAAGGAATGCAATGACATCTGGCCTGTGATTTCTTCTTGTGTGTAGTGGTATAATGCAATGATATATCTTGTATTAGAAACAGATACATGTGATAGGAAACAGTATTATCGACTATACTACTACAAGAAAACTCTGGAGGTATGAAAAGTGCTGAAGTAGTCAGTTCAGTATTGACCGCAGGTATGTGTTGACATGTCATATGTCACAGCTGTATATATAGTACCTTTAGGGCTGTCACCATTACAAATGATGAAGGTGGGAGCTGCTTTGTAGAAATGTCAGACATAGCAGGTCAAACCATACCTACAGTCATGCATACTCCACAAATAGACATATTAGCACACAGCAAAGCTTAGGCCAGGGGTCATGGAGCCTTGGCCGGTGTGTACGAGTAGAGGAAGTGTAGAACAAGGCAAGATGTCTGCCGAGCTATTCAGCAATAACCTGTAGGGGAGTGTAAGACAGCCCCTAAACCGAATGTTGCACAGACAATGTTAGGATATTTAAATTACCCCATTTGTAGGTGAAAGCTATGCAAATGATGTAAATATGCGATACATGTAAGAGTAAACTGTCCGTGCAAGAGTAGAGTTATGTGCAGAAATGTATTCGGATGTTAACCGAGTTACGTTCTGCAAGTAGCTAAATGGAGCAATGTCAGCTGCAAATAAAGGATGAATACAGTTGAAGAAGCATGCCAATGGCCAAATATAAGGCTAGTGGCATATTTCTCCATTGTAAATTAATAAAACTCTATTTGTCCTCCCCCGATCTTCGGTGTGTAAGCGTAGCGCAGCGGCGCGAAAATGTGCTGTGCTTTTAAAACAAGAGAAACATTTAAAATACACATAGACGTTGTAATTATCATTAACAGTTAGTTCACCATGCAGGTGAATGGCAAGCTGAAGACAAAATGTCTACTGAGTACTGGTTGCTATGTGTGGAAGAGCTCTGTCAGAGATGTAACCAAGCATTAGTATGCAATCCGATGCAACTGAGGCTGAGGATAGTGAATCACAATTTGTCATGCCATATGGGCCAAACCACTACAGTGGAAAAGTAGGCTAAGGGGACTATCAGAGTAGAAGATAGGTGACATCATGAGTGTGTAGGTATAATCATGAGTGTGTATGTATAAAACACTGTAATCCTATTGGAGCAATGTGTCACATGTTTGCTGTCAGTTACTCATCAGTGGGAGAAGCGTGTTATGATCTATCCTAGGTACAGTGAGGAAACTGACGGTGTATGCCATGGATATCACTGAAGTTTCATGCAAACCTGCTGACAGTGTGTTCACGCCTGTGCATGACTGTAAGCCCGAGTAAGCATGTGTGCACGCGTGTCAGCCCGTGTGCGTGCGTTGAAGAATGAGTAAGCTAGTGTAAGCATGTTGAAGCCCGTGTAATGATGTGTAAGCCAGTGTACACGTTTGTAAGCATGTATAAATCTGTACTACACACATCAAACACGTACTGCACACTCTGAAACACATGCTGCCAATAGTACACACTTCAGTCAAATGGCACATGGATGGATAATAAATCCTCAGAATCAACAGTGCTGTAAACTATACTACACTAATGGTCATAGCTGCAATGCATCATACCTGCTTACATACACCTAGAAGGATATCACACTTTGTGTTAACTACATTTTAACATTAATACATTGCTATAAAGCCACCCTGAGCATCAGCACCGTGTTAGTCTGTTCCTGCATCTATGTTACACATTACAGGTGGTGGCACAGGTGTCATCATATGCACAGGGTACGGTGTTTCCTTTCCAGAGCCTGTCATTGAGCCATCCAAGCAACATGTAAGTATGTGTATGTGTGAGGGACAACAGTGTTTGCATGGCCCAATGCTAATGCAATGTGTGTGTGTATGTGTTAGCCCTAGCTGTTTGTTTCATGTGTGTGTCTGCAGGTACACAGTTTCAGCATGTGTCATGCATATACAGGAGGTTGTGGGACAGTCACAGACAGTACCTGCCAGGCTGTACAGATCGTCATTACTAGCAATGGACACCCCTGCATGCATTCAACAATATTCCAGTCCTGCACCTGTCAATGTATACACATACATTCTTGGGATCTGTATCACAACCTGTGGATAAACAGGAGTCAGTAATGTTAACCTGATTTGTATAGTATTGTCATTTAATACATAGTTATATGAGCCATACTCATCCTCCAAAGTAACAACCACTGCTGACTGTTGCTGAGATGTGCACATGACTGATTAAAGATGCTGTACTATCATTGTTGTCAATGTCCGTTGTAATACCCAGCAACAGAATAACTGGTCACTACACAACTATAACCCAGGATCACTACAGCACACAGTATGTGCACTGTCACAGAGCCATAGCAGATTTACATACATCAAAGGTGTTCACGTACAGATAATGCAGCACATTCAATAGTGCTAATATCCACATACATATCAATATCTACCTACATTACATATATAAAAATAGAAATACGCACACACACATTTGGCAGGGTTGTGATCAGAAAACAGACCTAACTACCTTATCACACTACAGCATTACAAATGTACACAACACGCTACCATGATTACTAGATCACAGAATTCACACAGGCATACGTCCAGCTTGCTGGCATCAGCATCAAAGGGAAAGACGCCGTACGGATTCTATGGAGAGTGAATAGTGTAAAAGCAATGTATTGTTGTCATGCAGCAGGAAACGCTCACACACACATGGCAGGACTCGGACTAGAACACAGACCTAACTGCTTTATCACACTACAGCACTATGCATTTACAGAACATGCTACCGAGATTACTGAATACAGCACTCTAAGAGGCATACTTCTAGGTGAGTGACATCATCCTTAAAGGCAAAGATGCCGATAGGGAATGTATGTGGTGTGAAGGGTCTAAAAGCATTACTGTGTCCCCAGGCAGCTGGTAACACACACATGCACTTAGCAGAGCTGGGAGTTGAACATGCACCTAACCACCTTATCACACTACAGCAATACGCATTTACAGAACATGCTACCGAGATTACTGAGCACAGCACTCCCAGAGGCATACTTCTATGTGGGTGACATCATCCTTAAAGGCAAAGACGCCAATAGGGAATTTATGTGGTGTGAGGCATCTAAAAGCATTACCGTGTCCCCAGGCAGCTGATAACACACACTTGGCAGAGCTGGGAGTCAAGCATACACCTAACTACCTTATCACACTACAGCAATATGCATTTACAGACCGCGCTGCTGAGATTACTGAACACAGCACTCCCAGAGGCATACTTCTAGGTGGGTGACATCATCCTTAAAGGCAAAGACGCTGATAGGGAATGTATGTGGTGTGAGGCATCTAAAAGCATTACCATGTCCCCAGGCAGCTGATAACACACACACACACTTGGCACAGCTGGGAATCGAACATACATCTAACTACCTTATCACACTACAGCAATACGCATTGACAGAATGAACTATCGAGATTACTGAACACAGTAGTCCCAGAGACATACTTCTAGGTGGATGACATCATCCTTAAAGGCAAAGATGCCGATAGGGAATGTATGTGGTGTGAGGCATCTAAAAGCATTACCGTGTCCCCAGGCAGCTGGTAACATACACTTGGCAGAGCTGGGAGTCGAACATACACCTAACTACTTTATCACACTACAGCAATACACATTTACAGAACGCGCTGCTGAGATTACTGAACACAACACTCCCAGAGGCATACTTCTAGGTGGGTGACATCATCCTTAAAGGCAAAGACGCCGATAGGGAATGTATGTGGTGTGAGGCATCTAAAAGCATTACCGTGTCCCCAGTCAGCTGGTAACACACACACACACACACACACACTTGGCAGAGCTGGGAGTTGAACATTCACCTAACTAACTTATCACACTACAGCAACACGCATTTACAGAATGCGCTACCGAGATTACTGAGCACAGGACTCCCAGAGGCATACTTCTAGGTGGGTGACATCATCCTTAAAGGCAAAGATACCAATAGGGAATGTATGTGGTGTGAGGCATCTAAAAGCATTACCATGTCCACAGGCAGCTGATAATACACACAGACGCGCACACACTTGGTAGAGCTGGGAATCGAACATACATCTAACTACCTTATCTCACTACAGCAATACGCATTGACAGACTAAACTATGGAGATTACTGAACACAGCACTCCCAGAGGCATACTTCTAGGTGGATGACATCATCCTTAAAGGCAAAGACGCCGATAGGGAATGTATGTGGTGTGAGGCGTCTAAAAACATTACGTGTCCCCAGGCAGCTGGTAACACACACACTTGGTAGAGATAGGAGTTGAACATACACCTGACTACCTTTTCACATTACAGCAATACACATTTACAGAACGAGCTACCAAGAATACTGAACACCGCATTCCCAGAGGCATACTTCTAGGTGGGTGACATCATCCTTAAAGGCAAAGAAGCCTATAGGGAATGTATGTGGTGTGAGGCATCTAAAAGCATTACTGTGTCCCCAGGCAGCTGATAACACATACACACTTGGCAGAGCTGGGAATCGAACATACATCTAACTACCTTATCACACTACAACAATACGCATTGACAGAATGAACTATCGAGATTACTAAACACAGCACTCCCAGAGGCATACTTCTAGGTGGATGACATCATCCTTAAAGGCAAAGACACCGATAGGGAATGTATGTGGTGTGAGGCATCTAAAAGCATTACCGTGTCCCCAGGCAGCTGGTAACACACACACACACACACACACACACACACACACACACACACACACACACACACACACACACACACACACACACACTTGGCAGAGCTGGGAGTTGAACATACACCTAACTACCTTATCACACTACAGCAATACGCATTTACAGAATGCGCTACCAAAATTATTAAACACAGCACTCCCAGAGGCATACTTCTAGGTGGGTGACATCATCCTTAAAGGCAAAGATGCCGATAGGGAATGTATGTGGTGTGAGGTGTCTAAAAGCATTACCATGTCCCCAGGGAGCTGGTAACACACACACGCTTGGCAGAGCTGGGAGTTGAACATACACTTAACTACCTTATCACACTACAGCAATATTTACTTACAGAATGGGCTACCAAGATTACTGAACACAGCACTCCCAGAGGCATATTTCTAGGTGGGTGACATCTTCCGCAAAGGCAAGGACACCAATAGGGAATGTATAGAGAGTGAGCAGTCTGAAAGCATATTACTGTCCCAAGGTAGACATCGACACACACATGTCAGTGGTGTGATCAGGGCAATTAAATATCTACGAAGCACCACAACAACACTACATAGATACGGGACATGCCACAGACAGTACACCCTGCAAGAGAGTCAGCCAGTGTGTTCAATGTAGGCATCCATCGTGATGTTGTAAATGGACATCTGTTGCCTGGATGTCCACCATCGCTCTACAGGATGTCAATGGCCATGCCCATACACAGAGGCATAAGGTGTCACTGGCCATGCCCACACGCTTTGTATCACACATCTGTTTGGAATGTACTGCATGTCCATCTACACAGTGGTGTACTGGGCATGCTCACACACATTTAACAGTTGCAAAGGGCCGTCTTGCATGCACACGGATTCTAAACATGTAAGGGCACAGTTTGGAATGTACTGTGTGTCCAACTATACAACGGCATACTGGGCATGCTCACACACTTAGCAGTCACAAAGGGCCGTGTTGAATGCACACGGATACTAAACATGGAAGGGCACAGTATGATATTACTGTCCCCACGTACATGACGGCCACTGACAAGTATTGACCAGTACACACTCAGGAGCCATCACAGATGTCTCAGGTGCAGATCACAGAGATACACACCGCAGTCTACAATGTAGCCCTCAGACACCACCATGTCGTTGGACCAGCAATACATCAACACAACACCATGTGATGCATGACCAGTGGACTGTACATAGGTGTACAGCAACCGTGCAGACTACACATGTAACGACAGGGTTCCATCATGTGTTATGCATTGCAATGATACCACTGTACATAACCAGGTTGGCTCTGCATATAACAGCTGTGACAGATGACTGTCGCTGTACACCAGCGAACACACATGTTCAGATATGTCATATATGGAATTGCAGTGGATATGTGCATGGACCACACACACAACACATATGTATATAGCATAGCTTTTCTGTCCTCCGTGCAGACAAGTGGCTACAGCAATCATATGCACGCAAATGGGAGGTAGGTCCATGGCTGTTGAATGCCAACAGTACATGAGGTAGCAATTTTGATCAAGAACACATTCCCTCTGTACTAGTTACCCATGACACCTATCATATCATACAACAGTCCATATGTTATGTATGTCAACACACATGTCCACCAATTGCAATGAATACAAACATGGCTACATGACAGGCATGTAGGGCCAACACACATGTACAAACTGTAGAGTGCATGCAGCTGCCATGCATGTGCAGTAGCTGATGTAAGTAACTCATCTGTGCCGAACTACAACATGAAGTTGCAATGCAGCCCCCAACATTGACACCTGTATATGGTGACATACTGACAGTACGGAAGGATGTACATTAGGTATGGATGGATGTGTGTATGTAAAGTGGTGACCACCTGTGTAGATGGATGTTCGCTGGGTACGGCTCACAGGTGTGTCACATGCCATCATACCATTACATGTGCAAACAGTACACTATGTTACTGTTACCTGACAGTGAAGGCATAATACATACACAGCGGTCAGGTGTTACCGACTATCTGTCACTCGACACCTGTAACACTTACATCCTCCCATGTGCATATAGCAGCACAATCCCGGACTTAGTGTTGGTACACATAATGCGGCCAATACTGCTGCATGTCTGTCAGACGTATCATCACATAGCAGGTGTATCATTCACAGTACTGCCATGTGTGTTTGCATGTGTGACCATATATGCCACATATGGTGGGGAATACATCCCAATTGTGACACACCCCTGTACACTGTTGTAGACATCTGTACATACTGCAGTGTGGAAAGCATGACATAGGCAGGTGTGGTGTGTGAATCACACACATCAGCTATCCATATGTGTATGACAGTTGTGGTCTCCACAGTGTGTGTGTGTGTGTGTGTGTGTGTGTGTGTGTGTGTGTGTGTGTGTGTGTGTGTGTGTGTGTGTGTGTGTGTGTGTGTGTGTGTATGTATGGCTGTCTGGTGCATGGAGTGTGGGTGTATACTACTATACAGAACACACAGGATCCCAACCCCTCATGGTGATGCAGTCAACTATCCTGTTGATGCCATCAGTCTCAGCTGTACTGGCTACCTGTACATGTCCCTTCTCTGTGTCGTGTCATGTGGGTGCACAGTACTGTGAGGGGATGACCACATAGGCAAGTGTCCTCACCTCAACACTATGGGGTGTGCTTTATAGTGTTGTTGACCCCGTGAGTGTGGGCATGTTCCTGTACTGTAACAGGGTATTACTGCTACACAGTGAGGCTTCATGCTATCAAGTGGTCTCTAACATTATCATTGTCCAGACCGCTGTGTACAACCCCTGCACCATGTCAACATACCTGTGATGTGACTTGGTATGGATGTCACGTCTCTAGCCACTGTAGCCTATTACACTGCACACAGGCTGCTGGATCAGTATATGTGTGGACATCTGTGGTATGTTAGACTTTCCAGCTGTCCGGTTGAGGCTATGTATAGCATGCTGAGATTGCCATATGTGCCTGTGAGTACTCCACAGTTACACATGGGAGACTGCAAACACTGCAACCTGTAGACACATGCAAGTAGACCATAAGGAGGGAACCTGGGCATCATTACCAACATGCTGTTACTGTTGTTACCGAGACACATACTGTGAACATATAACAATGCATGCTACATCTGTACTACATGGTTGTGCACATATAACAATCCATGCTACACCTGTACTTCATGGTATGTCTGGTGCATGTCAGCAGTACACAACCAATGTAAAATATACATCTCTCACCATTCTTACACAACTAACGTAATATACACCTCCCTCACTAGTCGTACACAACTAATGTAATATACACATCTCACTATTCTGTTCACCCTGTGCATCAGACCATTTGAGGATGTCCCTGCATCGATGGTGTGGATGAAAGGGATGTGGCACAGGCTTCATCATATGCACAGGGTGATAATGTGTGCCAGGGGCATAGGCTGCACCAATGGGTGACATCATGTGTGTGGGTAAGGGCCAGTGATATAGGTTCATAGGTTCATAGGTTCATACTAGGCTATCTGCCCTAGGACATTTATAAGCCTAGCCAGAGTTGTGTGGCTTTCACCACCCCTTAGGTTGAAGAATACTATACCCATTAGTTTGCCGTGCCTCTGTCCAGCAGTGATACAGAGATATGAATGGACATGTCTGTTCAGTATGTATGTGGGTGTTGTGGTGCCCTACAGATGTGTTTGCTGTGTGCGTGTATGTGTGTACACAGTTATGCCTTTTGTAAGGCCTAAACAGGGGTATTATTGACAGCTCCAGATTGTACAGACCAGGTTGTACAGCTCACTGTGTCTAGCCATGGCCACGTGACCTGTGCCTGCCAGGGGTTGCACGGGCACTACCAGGCAGAGGTACAGATTGGCTACTGTCTGACGACACATGTCCATTGGAACCATATCCCCACTGGGAACATCCAGGGCCACGTCCATGTGGCCTGCTGTGTCTTGGTGTGGACAGCACAGCACCAGCTGCACTGCTACTGCTACTGGCACTATGGGAGCGGGCATGTGAGGTGGCACACTCACATCGACCTGCACTAGGTGGTGTAGCTGGCCTACGTCCACGTGGCCTACGCCTCACTCCTACCAGATGTTCCAGCACAGACAGCTCACACTCGTGGATTGCCATGCCACGGTCAAGGATTCTGACCATGTCACCCAATCGCCTGTCCAGAACATCAGCAATCTGCTGTTGAGTATTTGCCAGTGCCTGGATGTTGTCATTTAGGGTACAGATAGCAGCCCTCTGCAGCCTCTGCCCTTCTCTGTTCTGCCGTTCAGCACGTGCCAGTGCTGCCATTACAGTCTGGAACATGTGTCTGGTGATACCAGCTGCTTTGCTCTGTCCTGCAGGTGCATGTCTGCCAGAGGTCCTCCTACGAGCAGCACCGGCCACATGCCTGTGTGGCACATCTGCAGACATTACACTGACAACATGTTGTGGAGACACACCTTCTGTAGCCACCACACGTTCCTGTTCCATGCTAACAGACGCTGACTGTCCTTTCTCTATGGCCACTGGTGATGCGGTGTGTGTTGGCAGCAGAACTGTGTGCAGGGAAGAGGGGGACATAGCTGGGATGGCAACCACTGGCACAGATTCAGCCCCTGACAACCCTGCCTGTACCTCATGCATATGTTCATCACTGCTAGTATCTGTGGGGACACTAACATCAGATGGACCACAGGAGGGTAACGCACCTACATCACCTGTGAATGCAAAGAAAGACTCTAAATTACAATAGACACAGACACACACACAGACACAGACACACACAAACAGACACACACAGACAGACACAGACACACACACAAAGACACAGACACACAGACACACAGACACACACACACACACACAGACACACACACACACACACACACACACACAGACACACACCATGCATGTGATTTGACAGATGGCATGCAGCATGCCTGTGATACAGCTGACGGCATGCAGCTCAGACATTAATAGTGTTAGTAAGCATACCCCCTGGGGTGCACAATACAGCAAGCAGGTGTCATATCAGTAGCCATGCAGTTCACACAATCATGGTAGTATGCATGCATCCCCGTGATACACCATGTGGATCAGAACAGGATAACAGTACACATGGCTGACGTGACCTTGACATGTAATCTGCTGATGTGTGCATTAACATGCATACATGTCTGACACAATGGTGTCCTGACATGTACAGTGTCGTAATGGCCATCACATTGCGGTGTTGTCTGTATGCCCTACAGATAGAATGCATGTTTAGCAAATGTGCATGTGCATGGAAGGGTAGTGTGAGCCATCTACATTGCTCTACAGTGTGAAGTACAGACACTGTGCCATTGCATGGCATCATGAGGCGTCTATATTACTATTTAGTGCATAATATGTACACATTGCATAGCCATAACTGCATGCATACCCATGACATAACTGTGGATTGTGACCCACGATGCTGAGGTGTGTACACACCAAACCATGCTGTGTCATGTGACAGGTCACTGGAGGACATACAGATGACACCCCTGCACAACAACTACAGAGTCTTAGCTGCCTGGCAACCATGTCCACACATAGCGGACTTGTCAATTCACCATGTCCAACATGACATTGCTGTACCACACACACGAGGTGCACAGCTAATGGTGATGTCCTACAGCAGCAAGGGAAATGTACAGTATCTGTAGCCTGATGTGGTGTCAATGTCTGTGGAAGCTGTAGAGGTGACTACTGTCATGCTATGACACAGGCGTGATGTTCAGCACATCTTATATGGCAGACGTCAGTGACACCTCCACTGGCTGTGCACAGGCTGTTAGGATGTCCAGTGTACCACATCAACTGTATAATCGGTCAACTAAGGCTATAATTGGACCATGTGTGGACAATGTGAAACAGGGAGTATAAACATCACATCTACTGTGTGGCTACGTATCTCTGGATATCCCCCATGGCCATGTGAGCACGTGTTGGACAAATGTGTGTGATGGCCATCTATCACACATGTCTGTGTTGTCCTATATGACATACACCCATAGATGTCAGATATGTCACCATACACAGGGCTATGCAGACAACAGGTTGTATGTGGGATATTGGTTATGGGATAGTGTGACATTACTGCAGCCAATACACTACATGTCTGGGACATGTCAGATGGCACATCACAATATGTGCACCCATTGCAGGGGCATATAAAACAATGGTGACTCCTGTGGGCTGCCCATATCACAGCTCACTGTGTGGTACTGTTTGCGTACCACACGTGTTGTTCCAATGTATAGTACATATGCCTCCATTGTAGAACACCTCCACTGTTGTATGCACAGCTGACCACACATGTAGCGATGACAAATACTCTGGTTTCATGTCGGTGTATCATTTTGTTTGTATATATTGAACATGGGTGGCCTGTGTGAATGATGGGTGAAGCGACCTGTATATCATGAATGGAACGAACATCAAGTGTACAAGTGTTAACTGGCCACATGGTGAATAGATCTATGCTTTTACATGCCTGATACTGTTGACAGTCTCACCTTCAATCGACTCATGTCTGTGCGGCACGCCAGAGGTACCTGTATAGGGGTGACACAGCAGTACGAGCATTATCCATGACTGTATGACAGTCACAGGGTGCACTGTGCATGTTAACACATACGCCTGTACAATAGCATATAGTATGCACATGTGTGCATACACAGGGTAGCATACTGTAGTATGCAGCATGTGTGTCCACATACTATGCATATGTTGTTACATTACATAATGTACAGTGACACATGCACGCAAATGGGATATAGTAGCAATATGTGCAGTACTGACTTACCAGGAAACTCCAGGCTCATTGGTTGGGAGACACCTACCTCCACGATGGCAGATAGTGTTTGTGGATGCTGTTCTGAGGGTGTCCCCAGACTGGCCAGTAACTCCTCAGTGTGTGTGAGTGGGGGCTGGGTTGGTGACCCACCACCTGTTCCACCTTGTTCTCTGGCGATTGCAGTGGTACGCTGTTTTGCATGCCATATCAGGTCCATGCCGTGTCTGCGCACCTGCTGGTAGGTGCGGTTATGGCCACCCACATTGTTCACCCTCTTGCGCAGATCCTGCCACAGGTCATCCCACTGCTGGGCATGATGTGGCACATGGCTGAACAACACTTCATAGTTCTCATGGAGGTACGGGATGAGGACATCATCCTCCTGGCTGCTGTACACTGGAAGGCATGTACGAGGCATTATCTGTAAGACATAATGATGATGACAGGTCACAGTTTCAGAGCTGTACAGAGATACAGCTGCACATACATTTCTATGACATCTAGTACATCTGCACAGTTATCTTTGCAAATCACCATGACACTGACATGACTGACATGTTTGTGTCACACACATGTAACACCCGTTATGCATTGGATATCATCACCATATATGTGTGTCACCTCATCACAGTGTTCATACTCCATGTGAATGCTGTCTTGATGTGGGCATGTCTGTTTGCCTGCACTGGTGTTCTTACCTATCTGCACATGCCTGGATGTGTCCACGGTATTGCTGTTGACCTTGATGCTGTGTATATGTCACATATCAACACAGACACAGCCTTAATGGACTTGAGCAGTGACAATGCACACATACGCATGGAAACCTGTACATGCATGTGTTTTGCCATATAGATCTACACAGCACTGTACAGCTGTTCAACATCCTGCCACGGATCGCCTGTGTTGCACATGTGATAGACATGGGACAATGGCTAGTCGGACATCATTCGCAGGGATGGTTATCAACCATAGCATGTACCGGCAAGGTTTTCTAGCTGTAACTGACAGCCATTATGCCACTGCAAGGTGCATCAGTGCCACATTACTGATCCAGACAGTTGATACTACATCTGCCATGCGGCCATCACACCATGTATGACTGGGATGACATGTACAGCATTGATGGACAGGGTTGCATGGTATAGCGAGAGTATGTCACATGTATGGCACAGGGATCTGTCCAGCATGTGGCAATCCTAGTATTAGTATGGTGGCTGTCCATGTCGTATGTCTTTCAGATCAGGTTATGGACATGTAACATGTCCATTATCATGGTGCAGCAAATGTCTTTATGCAAGGTAGACAGCATGCTGCATAGTGGAGGTGAGGATTATGAAGGCTGGTATCGCCCATCCACACATGGCCATTACCCCTTACAGGTGATATGTGATCCAATATTGGTCACCCCGGTGCTGTATATGCCTGTCCAATGATCTCCATGCTCATGGATGGCACCCTGTCATGACATGGGTACCTTGTATAACTACCTACAGGGCCTGGAGATGTCACCAGGTCAGGGAGGTGTACTGCACAACACCATCCCTTACACAGTTTCCATAATGTTGACCACAGCCTAGGTGGTAGTTAATGGGTACAGGGATGTTCACCTAGCGGTGACAATGCTGATATCATCCATCAGACTGTGCACATATGTCACACACCTCACCCACACAGCCCATTCTGTATGTTGTTCACAATGCTGACACAGCTGTTGCTCATGGGTCAGGGCCATTCACATCCTCAGATACACAGATGCCTAACATTTGTCTGTGTGGTATGGGCTACAATGAGGGTGGAGTACAACACATTAACCCTGTTCTACTGTAGCTGGCACTGGTGTGATATGCACATGTCACTCTGGCACCTTTTGTAGTTGTGAGTCTGTCAACAGGCCACTGGTGGAACACTCCTGTGACATACAAAGGTATTTGTAATCAAACATCTGTACTGTCTTGTACATCTTTTTTTTTTAAACAAGTTTATTGTTTTTAACATACAAGAGAAATATCATAACAATTTTATACAAGTAATTAAAATAGATATGATTATAACAATCAATAAAATAACCAAAGTATTTACAAAGACATCCACTACAATCAAATCAATTAATTAAACTAAAATACCATGCTATTAAAGTTAAGATTTTTTTAACAAGTTTTGTAAAGTATCCCATATAATATAATAAGATGTTTTTTCTAGTATTTCTTGATTTTATTGTCATCAATTCTGTATGGCACACTATAGTCATAACATTTTTAAATTCATTGAACGAAGGAGGTGTATCTGAAATCCAATTTCTGGTTATTATTTTTCTAGCCACTGCTAGAATAGACCATAACAAGGGAAGCTTAACCTTTTTAACACTTTGAGGTACAGGAGTGTTGAATAATATAAGAGATTTAGAAATAATGAAATTATCTGTAAAAAGAGCCTGCAAAAAATCATTGATTGACTTCCAATATTCTTTCAATTTTATACAGTCATAAAACATATGAGCCCAGTCAGCATTAATTTCTACATTACATCTTTTACATAGATTATCTTTATTATTTATTTTATTCATCATCAAAGGTGTATAAAAGGATCTATGTAAAAATTTCCATGTAAAAGTCTCCAGACAATGGAAGAAGTAGTTTTATAGGCAGATTCCAATATATATTGTTTATCTTGTTGATTTGGTGGGTCACCATTAATGGAAGTGAAATAATTCCAGTAGGTATCTACACTGTAAAAAGTTTCTTCTCTGATAATTTTATGTATGTATGAAAGCTTACCTTTATCAGAAACTTTATGTTGTAAATTTAATATCAAGTAATCAATCAGCGTTGGAATAGATTCTTTAACTGTTATAGACATTAAATCAATTTTATTAATGAGATGTCTAAAGGTCTGAACTTCTAACCAACAAGTTTCTCTCAGATCAAATTCTTGTTTTAAGAAGTCTAGATTTTTAATTTTATTATCAGATAGCAACTGATACCAGTACTTTAGATCATTATCTGTAGCTAAATGAGTTCTTTCAGAAGTGGATGACAAAAGCATACCTCGTGTATACATTATAGGGAATATAATAAAATTCCATTCCTTATATTTAGGATGCATGAATATAAAATTACGATAACTAATAATAATGTTTAATGGATAACTAACTATATATTTTGGTGTAATAGGTGAAGTACAAAATTCTTTTAGTAACCATAGCATGGAGTTATTTACAATCATATTTTTATGTGTTAAGGAGATTTCATGAAGTGAATACTAATTAGTTCCCAGTAATCTTTCCATTTTGCAACATATGACTGATCTATTAACAAAGTAATAACTTTTATAATGGAAGAGATAGTATATAAGTTAAAGTCTGGAAAAGAAATACCCCCTTGAGACCAGCTATTAGTATGTTTCTTTAATGCAATCCTAGGTCTATTAGGTGCCCATAGGACATTTAACATTAGTGTATTCAATTTCTTGATAATTATTTTTGTAGGTGGGAGTATTATTAATTGTATTAAGTATAATATCTTGGGGAATATTATCATTTTAATAATTGTAAGTCTCTCTTCCATAGAAAAAAACATATTATTCCAGGTATTGAAAAGATTTTGTATATTAAGAAGACAGGTATTATAATAATTATGTATAATAGATTTAATATATTTAGTTGATATTATACCTAGATAAGTTATCTGACCTGAATTGGGTACATATTTACTAAAATCACTAATGAGAACATTTTTTCGTGTATATATAGGTAGTTTAGTTTTTTCTTCATTGAATATTAAACCAGAAATACTTTTAAAATTCATCATTTTATCAAATAGAGACTGCATAGAAGAATTAGATCCTGCTGATGTAATTAGAACATCATCTGCAAAAAGCTGAATTTTAGATGTTGTATTTTCATCTATTTCAAATCCCTCTATATCAGTACTATTTCTGATCAGATTAGCCCAAGGCTCCATTATTAAAGTGAATAATAATGGGGAGAGTGGACACCCTTGTTTTGTACCTTTAAAAATAGGTATTTTTTGTGAGACATATGTTCCTATCTTAATGTAAGCCAATGCTCCTTTGTATAGATGCTCAATTAGATTTACAAATGCATCTGAGAAGTTTGTGCACTTCAGTAAGGTAAACAAGTAGTCCCAATTTACTGAATCAAATGCTGAACTTATATCAAGACTAATAAGTGTTAAATCTTTCTTTCTCCTATTTGCAAAATCAATTAATGTTAGAGTCCTCCTAATATTATCAAAAGTGTTTCTATTTACAATGAAGCCTGTCTGATCTATATCTATAATGCTTGGGATGATTGTCTTCAATCTATCAGCAAAAATACTCATAAATATTTTATAATCAACATTAAGTAATGAAATGGGTCGATATGAAATACATCTAGTTGGGTCTTTATTGGGTTTTAAAATTGGCGAAATAAATGTGTATTGCCAAAATGGGGGGTTATTAGCTCATTTTGGGCCAAAATAAAAACCTTATGTATTAATGAGTATGTACTTTTAGAAAGAATTTTATATATCTCTGGTATAATACCATCATTTCCTGGTGCTTTGTTTGATTTAAGCTTGTTTATTTGTGTAACAACCTCTGTATATGAAATACTTTTATCCAATAGTTTAATCTGTTGTTTATTAAGTTTTTTATTCATGTTCGTAGTTATAAATTCCTTTATTTTATCTTTAGGTTCCATGTTAATGTTATTATGATTAATTTTGTGAAAGTGATTTCTAAATCCATCTAATATTTCTGGTAGACTAGAAACATTCTTCTTTTTCCTTAGAGAGAAAATTTCTTTGATATGATTTTGCTTATTCCACCTTTTTGTTTTGTTTTTAAGTCTATGTAAGTATTTGGGGCTTATTGAGTAAGACAAAAACTTGTATTTCTCTAAAGTTATTTTAACTTTATGGGTTAAAATTTCTTTGTATTTCTCATTTAGTTTGTTTATTTCTTCAATGACTTTCTTGTCCATAATATTTTCTTTATTGTTATGTTTATAAGAGTCTAATTTACTTTGAATATCTAACAATTCCTTATCCCAAGATTTCCTTTTATTATTATACCATCTGATACTTTGTCTATATAGATATGATTTTAAAGCATCCCAAACATAAACAATGGAAACTTCAGGAGTATTATTTATGTCTAAAAAATGTTGTACTTCTGAAAGTATATATTCTTCATAGTCTTTTAGTTGAGTTAAGTATGCTGGTATCCTTTTGATCTGAACATTGTAAGTATTATTTATCATGAACTCAAAAACAATTGAATTATGATCAGATATAGGACATGAAATGATTTTAGAGTTAATTAATTCTGTTACCATCTGGTTAGAAATAAAGACTCTATCTATTTTTGAATAAGTTTTATATCTGTTAGAAAAAAGGTGTATGGTAATGATTTTGAGTCTATCTGATTATTAATATCATTAAAATGATAAGAATTAACAAAATCCTTTAAATGTTTTGCATTAGATGTAATTTTCCTTTTTCCTATAGTAGTAGTATCATTTTCATGTAGGATACAATTAAAGTCACCTGCCAAAATAATATCTCCTATAGAAAATGATATGATCTTATCAAGATGGTATTTCACTGTATTAATACCAATTCCTGGTATCCAATATACATTGATTAATGCATAAGTCTTTCCATTAATTTGTATTGTAATCATACAAAACATTCCTTTATCATCTTGATAAGACTTAATAGTTTTAGGAATGGGCATACTTTTATTCCATAAAATAGCCACTCCTCTTTTTTTCTGAGTGTGCTCTGAACTAACCAATACTGTATATTTATTTTTGGCTAATTTATCAATATCTTTTTTCAGGAGATGTGTTTCTTGAAGGAATGCTAAATTGGCCTTATGTAAATTAATGTATCTTATTAAGCTTGCCCTTTTACATGGGTTATTCAGTCCATTAATGTTTAAAGAAATTCCTTTTAGAGAAGTCATTTGGCATTTTTAAAACATATAAAACTTATAATCAAAATAAAAATTAACAAAATAAATAATGTTATACCTCCTCCTTTAGGTGTACCTTTAAATATAGCTGTATTTATTGAATCTCTTATGGGATTTTATATAAAATTCAATTTTGTTTGTAGTGACAATGAGCTTACAAAATGTATTGTGGATGTCAGAACTATATACACACAACAGTGAAGGAAAGAAGATAATGTAAGGATTAAACCTTGCACCCAGCCTGGAGTTAAAAACTCCAACTTAGAGCAGCACATACTACTCAAGTTAACCCCCTACCCTAAGCAGCAGTACCTCAGCTGCCACCTTATCAATTTAATACTAGTTATTATTAACTTAAATTAACAACTTTCAATTAGATTATCTGGTAAGACAAAGCTACACATTTGATAAATCAGCATCATATAAACAAATAGAAACTTTTAAAAACAATTCATACTGCTATGTACATCTATTTAATATAATACATTTATAATCAAATAGCATTCAAATAAACTTGATATTAGGAACCAAGAAGAGAAAGAGAAATAAAAGAAGTGAGAGAGGGAGAGAGAGAGAGAGAAAAAAAAAAAAGAGGGCATAGCTACATATTAATTTATTCAAAGTTTGTAAAAATAAGTTCTGATGTTCAATTAAAATCAATAACTTAGGCTATTATGGTTCAGACATTACATATGTTAAGATGTACCTATTTTCTGTCATAGAAATGCAGTTGACAGCTTCCAAAAGACTTTAAATTACTTGCATCAAAGCTTTTTTCTCATACTTATTATTGCCAGTAAAATAAAATATTATATTTATAGAAATGGTTATAAATCATACTGCATAGCTATGTAAATTCTCAGATATACTTGCATTATTGTGTAGAAAGCCATCTGTATTTTATATATCTGAACTGCTGCTTTAAAATATGTCACATGACAACTTCTTCTAAGATAGGGTCATAAAGATATTTATACTTGTCAGTCAGATAAATCAAATGAATTATAGCAATGTATATGTTTAAATCATAGGTTTTTACATACATTAATATGTTGCAGTCAAGTAAACTTTCAAAAACATATGTATAAATGTTTCACTTTCTATGCCTTCTAAAATATCAGATTTGCTTCCTATGGGATACTGAATCATTTAAAATCATTATAACTTTCATATTTTATAAATTATAACATGAATAAATAAGTGGATATAAAAAATAACTCACACTTAAATGTTATAGAGTTCATTTTCCATCGCAGAGTCACATTTGCAGCAGTTCTACTTCCTGGTAGAGTGTTCTTCTTGAATCTGTGATGTGTCAGTGTGAATTCAGGGGTCAAAGTTCAAATTGACTGTATTCAGCTTCTCTGCGTGAATTCTGAGTGTTGAAGCTTTTAAAACAACTCGAGGACACTATTCATGAGGTAACCCACATCCCAAATTGTCTCCCTTAACATTCTGGTGGGAATTTTGATAAAAACAAGTGACTGACATTCATTTAGCAATATAAATGAAGCTAAACAGAGTAAAACCTTCGCGGAGTATTTTACAAGTTATTACAGCCTCTATGAAAGTGAAACTAAGCCCACAGTTATTAATATGTAATAGAACTAATTATTTATGCCCCTATTCAATTTTTATACAAATCTTATTATTTACTGTATCAGTATGATCAAAAGCATATGAATGTACTAATATGAAAGGAGAGAGAGAGAGCATAAAAAAAAGAGAGTAGAAAATAAAAGAGAGTAAGAAAAAAGATAAAAAAATGAAAAAGGAAGCTATAAAAAGTATCTACAGTGGAATATTACTTGCTGTTTATATTAATAAAGATGGATATGAAACATATTATTTACTACTAATTAGTTCTAATTATTATTAATTAAAGCATGACAGATTATTTGTAAACAAGTATAAGCAATAGAATCAAAGAAGTATAATTAGCAATAGCATTTAAACAGCATATATACTTTTTTACAAGGAATAAATAAGTTATTATTCCATTTATCATATTTTCATTACACTTCTCTCCCTGCCCTCCCCCACCCCTTACTCAATGCATAATCTAAAAAGAATGTCATTATTTAAAATAAAAGAAAAGAAGAAAAAAAATGTATCAAGTCACTAACCTTGGTTCTCTTTGTCAGAAAGAGAAACATATTGAATGATAGCTTGTTATTAGTTCCTCAGATATTTTGACTGATTATGAAACAAAAACAGTTCTTTGTACACAGAAAATAACTTTGATTAAATCTTTTTCAGAATATTTGTGGCTTTCTGAAAATGCAGTAACTGTATTTAAAAAGATTAATAGTGAAGAAAAGAGAGAGAAAAAAAGAAAAACATAGAACAAGTCATTTGTTTTTTAGTCTCTTTTTCTTCTCTGAAGTCTTCCATGAAGCTTCTGTTGCCAACCTCTTTAATGAAGGACTAGCCCATTCCATTTCCTCTATTTTATCCAAAATCTTATTTTTTTTGATAAACAGCAATGTAGAGTCTAAGTCAATTTTAGGGCCATCAGGAAGGAAGATTTTTAGCTTGGCAGGAAACAGAAGGTAGGTTTTAAACTGTGCTTTCTTAAGCTCCCTTATTAATGGCAGAAAACTTTTCTTTTAGTTATTACCAAGGAAGAATAGTCATTGTCAAAACGCACAGTTGCCTCATTAATTTTAACAGGTGCTTTAGCCCAAGCAGATTTAAGTACCATCTCTTTATCAAAAGATGATAGAAATCTAACTATAGCTGATCTAGGATACTTTTTGTTAGAGTTAGTATTAGCTATAGATCTATGGGCTCTTTCGATACCAAAAGAAAATGCTTCTGGCAAGTCTAAAGTTTTAGGGAGCCATGTATTTAAAAAAAAAGTAATATTGTTACCTTCAATATTTTCTGGCAGTCCAAAATCCTAATGTTATTGCGCCTAGATCTATTTTCCAGGTCATCAAGCTTTGTTTGTAGATGTGTATTTTGTTTCAGCAAAAACTCAATGTTGATTTCCTCTTCTTGGATTCTATTTTCCATGTCATTTACAGTCTCTTCTATGCCTGTAATATGAGTCTTCTGTTGTTGCAAGTCTATATGTAACAAGTCTATTTGTTTTGTAGTTTTTTCTATGAAGGTATCTATTTTAGTATCCAGTTTATCCATCTTGGCAGTAAGTTGCTGGAGTGTAGATATCAGAGACTGAAGTTCTTTCTTGATGCTGGAATCTTGAGAATTTGTCTTACTGGAACTCATTTCAAACAGAAAAGCTGACAGAGAAATTTCCAAGGTGATTTCTGACAGGAATATTATTCAAATTTTCTTTCTTTTTTAGATATTATTGAAGAAATAGATATACCAAACGTATTTAGAAAGAAAATTACTTCATAAATTAATTTTTAAAGTAGTTATTTCCTGTCAGTGCAGTGAAATTGGTGGAGCTGAAGAAATCTGCTGCTATCCTGTGTTCATCCTTGGCCACGCCCCCCTGTCTTGTACATCTGTACTTCTAACATCTACAGTGATAATGGTTCATGGACATGCACACCATACTCAGCAGGGTTATAGTGCAGTGCCACCCATTATGACTGTCGTCACCACTTGTGGGTTGATATTATCCAACACCCTATCTGTATTTTATGTTCATGCTAGGCACTTGTTCAGAACTTGTGAGCATGTCATGAGCTACTGATTTCTATAGCACCCATTCCACATCATTTCCCACAGGTACACTGGCTGTCCTAAAATTTCCAGCTTGCTTATGGTACAGCAGCTGTTGCACACACGTAACTCACATATCCTGGTTGTATATACAGGCATGTCCAACTGTCACGTACCAGTGCTATTGCCTGTCTATATGATGGATATGTCGTACATGTGGCAATAGAGCAATTGTCTCATGTACACATTAAATACTCACCTCCCAACATACGACACTACGGTCTGTGGGGGATGCACATATGCAGCCCTGATGGGGGTAATGCTGTCACCAACCCTGACTGCACCTGACAGTCATGTTGGGATGTGTAACATTCACAACACACCCCACACATCACATAGTCTCACATGATCTCCACCACAGGCCACACATACGGAGACAACTCGTGCAGTACCTCTCCATACTCTGTGTAGGCACCAGAGGCAGCCCTGATCATGGAACACAGCATCACCAACTTATAGCCCACAGACTTGTGTGCCCATCACATACAACCAATAGGGTGTTATAACATACACAACAAATCAGTCATAGGTGACTCTGTAGGCGGTCACACTGCAGTTCCACACAGCAGGCTACACAAGGCAATAGTCGCTTACATCTTGCTGTCGGGTAACTGGTTCTGCAACATAACCTATGCACCCATGCCACACCTCACCAAGTACGATGTGACTGTCATTCTCCATGTTAGTGTGACTGCCCAGAGATGCCACTTCACAGACTACGTGTTCAGGGACATGCAATAGCTCACCAGTCTTGTAGCCCTGAAGGTGTGGGCCAAGCCCTGGGTAGCATTATGCATCCATCCGGACCCCGATACCACTGTACAATGACTGACTGTGTCACTTCAACAGTTGCGTATGCTTCTGCTGTCATTCTACAGGCATCTGGTATCTGTCTGCTTTGACTGATCTGGTCAAACATAATGTTTTGGCACAGATGACCTGCAACTGTCAGCCCTGGCAGGACAGACCACATGTGAGGCTCTTGCTGCTTCTATACCGCCTGTCTTGCACAGTTTCCAAAAACAGTCACTGGCGGAACGGGAACTGGCAAGCAAGACATGGGGTCATGTGACACAATGCTTGCATCTTCCTGTGTGAAGCACGCAGGCAAGGCACACCTTATAATGCACCACTCAAATATCTCTGCAGTGACTGGGACCTACCTCTAGGCTCTGCAGAGCACACCTGCAATGACAGGTTATAGACAGACCATACCTTTCAGGCAAATACCGGTACCGGCACACCCACAGCTGAGGTGTTCCCATATCCCACTATGTTGTACACACATTGTGGCTAGTTACTTAGTACAATGCATCAGAGGTGCTCCACGCACAACTAACTGTGTCCAGAACTGCTATACACATTGTAACCAGCTACAGATTCAACAACACACCCCACGGTTACCAGTCCTCATTTGTTGGTGTACTGGATAGTAGGGCTCAGACAGCTACTGTTGATGTGTGACTGACACTACCCCACACTTAACTGGGATAGCCACTCATGTACCGATACATCTGTGAGTCATAACCTCCACACGGCTTGATCAACCCATACACACCACCTCCAAGACCAACATTATCCTTGACATGAACACTACCAACATGTGACTGGTGTTCCACACCTGGGGTTATCCCCACATTGGTGGATTCTGAACATATGCTAATCACCCTTGTTAGCCACATTGTGGCAGCACACCCTTCACAGCATACACAGTACATGAGTACTAAAACACCTACTACAGACATTTTATGACAGCGGTTGTTGACGTCATGACACCCGTGCAGATGGACAATGCACATACACACACTGAAATATACCCCAGTGCACTTCATTAGCATGTACACGACTGCATGGATCATGCTATTCCACACAGAGCCATGATGGTACACACCAGATAACAGACGCCACTCTGGTGGTCATGGTCCATGGACATAATGTACAACAACAGGTGGAGGCTGTTGCACAGTGATGTACAATCCCATGGGGGGGGTAGCTCACTGGTCAGCCTTGGTAGGGCCATGGGATCCCTCATCCCATACTCCATGACTAGCTACGTAAACATAACTGCACCACATTCCGGGGTGTACCACAAGACATTATGGTGGTATGGCAGTAGTCAATGGCAATACCCACATCTGCTGTCACATACAACAGTCACTCAGGAACATTACAGACCCAGGTGATGTAGGCAACATGCTAGCGGATGGATTCAATGCTAACATTACACCCCCACACTCACTACAGGGCCACAGTCCATGCAGGAACATTGTGGTGTCTTTGCGGTCACACCAACACAGTACTAACCTGCACTCTATATGTCCTGGGACACTGGCCCCATGTCACTTTCCAAAGTCCCAGGCTGTGATGTCCACAGACCTCTGAATGACATGTCTCCCCACTAGGCCACCATATTTAGTAATAGCCTTGTATCAGACATTGTGGCCCCTGAATGGCACACAGCAACAGTTATCACACTCCACATAGGTGGTGCCACAATGCACATGTGGGACTATAGTCCTACACACCTGACTGGACTGTTCTGCATGGCTAAGGGGCATATCATCATGGATGTCATTCACAGAGACATTGTTGAGCTCCACTCCTGTGATGCCACACGGGTTGGACTTGTTAGGGCCAGAGCATGGCCCCTACACCTGGTGGACTCCTTTCATACAGTTACCAAGGTAGTTGATGATGGTACGGGGGTCCACACATCCTACATTGTCCTTTCATTGCCTTACAGCACAGTTCTCCATTCTGGTATTGACAACATATACATCCACCTGCACATCGTGCCCTATGTCTCAGGATGTTATGCAATGTGGCTCATGGACAGGACACACACAATGAGGGTAGCATACCATAGTACCTACTGCATTTCAGTTACACTTGGCATACCACAGTCCTCAGTCATAGGGCCCCTCATGTTCAGTATATGCTTCCCTGAGGTACAGGCTAGCACAGAGGGACTTTCCCTGCCTAGCTTTACAAACACCTGCATACAAAATGCCATGATTGATCCACCAGCTGATACTGACTCTATCCATATGGGTGTCACTGTGACAGATACCGGATATGAATATCATGGCCTCAAACTGCATGAACATCACCTTTGCATTACACCATTCACCCACTGACTATCACATAGGTGATAGTCCCCTACATACATGTCACATTGTACATGTTCGTAGTACACACGTATATCACACCCACGCCTTTGGTTACCATATTGCAACTGTGGCATGGATATCCTTCTACGTGGCCACACTTATCTGTACTGAGTGTGTAGCTGGTAAATAGGCACCCATTGAACCTCTGAACCCAAGACTTCTACACACATTCAAGGGTACACCACCCCATTTAGGGTGTACCTTACACAACAGCCACAGCTTTGCATACCACAACATTAACACGCCTTAACGTTTATTGAGCTCCGACAGTTGAAGTATGTGGCTGAACTACGGACACCATGTCTGTACACATTTGTATACTACATACTCAGGGGTGACCTCTGCTGAACAGACAGGGCCCATGTCCACAACAGTATTAATGGATATACTCCACATACGCGACATAAGCAAAAGCCACTGTGAGCAACATGCCCATGGATATGTGCACATATGCAATGATGAGTGGGATGTGCTTGAGGGTTACATTCCCAAACTGGACACTCATCATGCTTTGGAACATGAGTCACATTGGTGGTTGGGGGACACATGTACGCCAGGTATCACTGCAGTGGCTGTACTGTGCAGAGGTGCAGGTAACACATGGCTCTGCTGTGCACAGGACACTACCCTAGAGAGGTGCCACTGGTGTGAACACTGTAGTTGTGCTTACACATACACGTGCCAGACTGCATAGTACCCCACTATGAACCTGTGAAGCTATTACATGTCCTTTGTGCATGGTTACTTGGTAGCCCTTCCATTTAGATTAGCTGTCATGTTATTACAATGTTCCATGCCTACAAGCCATATTTATCCTGTTATTGTACATACCAATAGATGATACATTTGGTATGCATGATATGCCTGTTATGCTGTGTAGAATATCTGACATATCTACCTACAATACTATACATTACACATATTTTACATAGTATCCCATAATGCAAAGCATACTTGCACAGCAGGACCACCTTACACATGTCATTGTCATTATATGCCCATACACATGCCTACTGTGACAGTATATCAACATATACTATCCCCTGCTAAGGCACGTACTTGTTGGACATACCCTACCACTAACGGCGGGTTGTATGGAATTGTTCTGTTTAAAGCACTCATGTAGCACCCCTTGTGGTGTCTGTGATGTGTACCTTGTGGCCCACTGCTGGACGCACAGTTTCTACAAGTGTAAGTATGCTCAACAAGACATCACTACATAAATACCTTTTCCCACTTTATGCATTGCGGACACTTTTAATTAATGCAAACCAGGCTATACATACAGTAAATAATTAATACAAAACATGCTATACATAAATGTACATACCGAGTGTTCTACATACCTTGTTATCATTATGGACTTTTGTCTCTATCTCTCTCACACTGCTTATCTCTCTCACACTGCTTAAACAGGTATATGGTATGAACATACGGTTTGAATGTCTGGCAAGTCATCCTGATATACATCGATACCTGTAACATGTGGTTTCCTGCCACCAATTGGTGTTCCTGAGTGACTAATTACTTGCACATCAGCTGTGCAGCTACTCCATTCGCCAATTATGTGGCAACAGTGGGGTATAATTGAATTCTCCACCTGGGCATTGCCCATTTGCCCTACCTTCGGGGAGATGGCCTGTATTGTGTTTTGTTGTGTGTAATTGCAACTGCTATGTGTAGAGACAAGTATACTTTGGATTCATGTCCCCGTGGATTGTGTGTGACAGCTAGAGTATGTGGTTCATCATGTGGGTGTACCTGTCATTCCAACCATCTGATAACGGACTATTGCAAGCAAAACCTGTAACATCCCCATTTGTCACATTATACAATGGCTACAATTATGCATGGCACCTTTAATTGTGTTTCTCACAAGGTATGTTGACGGTTCTGCAGATGTAATTGACTGACTGGATGTTTGTGCTGTTATTACGGTCTGTATTGCTATAGTTTCTAGTGTGGGGGATGTCAGTGGGTGTACGGTACGTAGCATATGCAGATTTGTGGGGCTTGCATTTCTACATATTCCATATATATGTGTGTGGGCTCCATCCCTAATTAAAGAACTATCAGTTAGTAGACTTATGTTATGGGATTTTACATTGGGCCATTGTTAATTGGTTTCTATATAGTATGCAGGTGAGGTTGATACTTCCATACCTCCGGAATTGCAGCGATATGTAAAGGGATATGTCTAAATGACAGCTATCCTGTGTATCTCTGTCCCAGATATTTGCAGTCATTGCGGTTGTGTTGGTAACAGAACCTCTTTTCCATGGGTTGCCACCTTTTCATATGGCCATTGTTGGACACTTGCAGGACACACATCGGTGTTTACAGGCCGAAACATAGCCACGGTCAGTACACACGATAGCACATACTTTTATCCTCAATACATACCTATTGTTGTGGGACTTTGGCTACTTATCATATTGCATGTAACATTTACGTTTCTTACATACAGGCATAACTATTTAATGCAACTATTACATAATATATGGGACATATTAATGTCCTACAATCTCGGACATTTGCCCTTTGTTATGTTTTATGTCAGGACATACCTGCCTAGGGAGGGGCTGTCCCTCTTAATGTGGGATTAGTGGTAACTGTATGCCTATGGTAAGCTATACCCACATCTACCGTAATGATCTACCTCCGAATTGGCACTAACAGACACACGATGTGGACACACACACACACACAATACAGTCACACAGAGAAGCACAAGGCACCCTCAACACACACATACACAGACTACAGCACTCACAAACACAGTTGAGCACAGTACCTACGTGGACCGCAACACTGGCAGCGGTAACTACATGTCCCTTCATATCTTCATACTATTACTCGTGATTGTACTGTTCCAGTACTGTGTTCTTTCGGTCTTTCAGCCTTGTGGTTACACGTGTCGGTATGTTACACATTCCATAGTTGGCGATATCCTATTTATTTGTACCTCCAAGGTGTTATGAATGTCGTTGACCTATCTATATATATTTGCTGATATCGTTGAATCTGTATATATCAACATATATCACTCTATCGCCCTTTCTATCTGTATTATATATATATATATGTATATATGTGTGTTTGTATATATATATATATATATATATATATATATATATATATATATATATATATATATATATATATATATATATATATATATATACATATATATATATATATATATATATATCTATATACATATATATATATATATATATATATATATACATATATATATATATATATATATATATGAATATCTGACAGGGAAAGTGACAGGCAAGCTACACCTTTCATTGTGTACTTGTCAGTGTATACTGTTTCCTGGACTCCGCACGTTTGTGTCTGTACCTGTCACATTACACACCTGCCGTAGGTTAGGGTTACCAGCTGTCCCACTTTGCGAGGGACAGTCCATCTTTGGGCAGTTGTGTCCTGCAAAATATTTGTAAACATGGCAAATGTGCTGAGATTGTAGGACATATTTATTTCCTATAGTTTATGCAATAGTTGCATAAAACATTTATTCTGTATCTGAACCACCTATATGTTATAGACACAGAATAAGTAAGGAAACATTACAAGAACAAGCATTTATCTAGGCAAAACAGTGAAGTTCTGATTTTCGTACTGGCCGGGTGTATGTGTCGGCCTGCAGACATCTGACGTATGTCCCACATTGGTCATTTGCAGAGGTGGCAAACCTACCATAGGTACATCTTGGCTAGCAATAGTGTTAGGTGATTCTATACATGATTGTGTGATCTACTCCTGGCAGTGGTCGTTTTACCCTTCAGAGCAGGCGCTATTAGTACAGGGGTGGATAATGTTGGTTTCACCTGTTCTGGACATCATTGACCGTGATCTGCGCGATATTCGGAGAAGCTTATCCCTGTTTCGCGCATATCCGTATAGTCATATTTAAACATCGCTTACCAGCAGTGGGCAATGCATATTCCCACTAACGTGTGCTAAACATGATCTGATGACCTGCATCTGATATGCATTACCCGTGCCTCCGGGATTACGTTACATCCCTTGCAGGACATGGGACTGGGAACATGCACAACGGTCACTGCATTTAACACATGGATATCTGGGATATGTACACGTGTTATGTCGTTTTGTATGTGGAGTATACTATGGCTGTTACTTCATACTGCACTCACATGGGTAACTCAGTTAGTTTACATATTGACGAGTCCAGTTAATGGTGTGTCCATGTGATGTTTACTGGATGTGCTCCGGCATTGGGTATGTATATCACAGTGAGCCACACACGATACTGTGCTACACCTTCAAACAACCATAGGTGGGGCATGCTGGGGTGACAAATACCTGTCATGTGTACAACCCATGCCTTGACACAACATCCATGATTTTATTGTGTGGAGCCCCTCATTAATGCAGCAGGGACTCTGTGATGACTGTGTGCAGAACAGTGCCTACACACATGTGCTCCCGCCATTGCCTCTGCTCCACTAAGCGACAGTTGGTTACTCGATGTTGTGGCAACAGCGGATACTGTTTGCCCCATTTGGTGTATGGCCTCTGACAATCGGCCATGTACCTACCGATGTACCTGGGAACCTATACACACAGCACCACCATATGCTGATAGGCGCATGTACTGTTCAGGTGTTGACATTCTGTGTTCCATTAGCTGTTGTGTGTACAATGTTTGAGGGCTGCCTATGTAGGATTCACACAGTGGGCCACCTATACATTACAATTTACAGGTGGTCGTGTTTGTGTGCCATCCATTTTACTGTGTGTGCAGGTGGAGAGGTGTGTCAGTCTGTAGGGGCCTACACTGTCAGAGCATGTGCTATACGTTCCCTCTTTGCCAAGGCAAAGGCATATTAGGCACGCCTCCTTCTGCCTACTGGGGCTGGCACACTGTGTTCGTGGTCTGAATCCCTCTGTGCCTGTGATGGCCTTGGCAATTGCGGTGGGCTATGAGGGCCTTCACCATTTTCTCCCTGCTGCAGCTGTTTCCGCAGGATCATATTATGTAGCATGGCACATACTATGATGATGTGGGCACACGTGCCTAGAGAGTACTGCAAGGCTCCACCAGATGTGTCCAAGCATCTGAACCGTGATTTCAGCATCCCGAACACATGCTCTATGATGATTCTGGTTTGTGCGTGTGCCTCATTATGGCGTTCTTGCATGGGTGTGTGTGCATTTCTGATGGGAGTCATCATCCATGGCTCCAATGCATAGCCAGCATCCCCCACAAGGTAGCCATGTGGGATGTCCCCCCTGTCAAATACCTGATACAGCTGTGAGGCATGCCAGATATGGGAGTCATGGTATCTTCCAGGGCTGCCAGCACACACATCCATGATAATGTCCTGGGCATTGCACATGACCTGGCAGTTGATGGAGTGGAATCCCTTGCGGTTTATGTAGCGGCTACCATGCTCACCGGGTGGTGACTTGATTTGTATGTGCGTGCAGTCTATTGCACCCAGTACCTCCGGGTAGTGTGCCACATGGTGGAAGTGACGCATATTGCTGACCAACTCCTCCTGAGTTCGGGGGAAGTATATCTGCTCATTGGCATGTGGTAATATGGCATCCAGGAACTGGTGTAGTACCCTGGATTCAGATGCCTGTGAGATCTCCATTATATCTCCAGTTGGCCTTTGAAAGGTACCTGTGGCTAGTATTCGCAAGCTTACACATACCTTCGTGTCCACTGGGATGGGTTCCCCTCTGTTGTTTCTGGTTCTCTGGCATGGCCGGCACAGCTCCACTATTTGCTGTAAGATGTCCCTGTCCACCCTGTAAAGCTCTACTATCTCCAGACCATGTAGCCCCTGGTAGGTTACCCTTGGTCTGAACACTCTTCTCCTCCTCTGGGGCCAGCGGTGGTTGTCGGCATCATCCTCCACAACACCGTCAGTCTCTAACACATGCTGATGAATCACAGCTATGGCAGCTCCTAACATGTACATTTTAAAAGTTCCCTGTGTGTTTACACCTATGGTGCAGTGTTTGGGAATACACAGGTGTGTGTAGGGTGCTTTCACACTTTATACTATTGTGCTGTGAACACCGATGATGTCATAGGGTGTGTATGTACGATCGTAGCTACAGGGTATCTTATGTGTTTTCCTACCGGAACTACTATTGTGGTGCCTTTGGTGTTGAATTACATTTGGCTGCCGTGGATTACCTCTTGACCTTCCCTTTACATTTCTGCACGTTCCACCTACCATTTTCTGGCATGCATCCAGCAGCCTGCTTTCATTTGTACTTTCCTAGACCAGGCTTATCTTGCGTAATGTGTGCTATTGCCAGTATATTGTCAGTTTGCTTTGCTCTGCTATGACAGATCTCCTATCTTTGCAATCCAATGCTTCCCCTCCTTTCTTTGCATTCCAATGCCTCCCCTGTCCTGTTTTGCAGGTTTCTGCAAGTAGACTTGTCAGCTGCTGTCGATTGGCTGCCGTGAGGTGATTGGTGTTAATTGCTCATTAGTACTCCAATTACCCTACTTCGGCATTTCCTTCTTTTCTTCCCCTGACTTTCCTGTTTGTGCTATTGTTCGTGACGCGAGCATCCGCTTACCGGATTTTGGGCACATTTTCATCCCCTTACACATGTGCTTTCGGCCACCATGTGTGCTCTCAGCTAAATGATTCTATACCTTCCTCCCCACCCCTGTCCTGCAGCTTTAATTAGCAACGGCCAGGTCAAATTTGCATTGCTCCAATGTGCTTACTGCTATGGTGGCGCACCCCTCTGCTGATGTCATGTATCTCCTCAGAGCCACTCCTCAGTGTTATAGTGCTACGCCGCATGGTACAACCTTCATCCGGCGGGACATTTGCGATTCAGTATTACCTGCCTCATTTGCATGGCATTGACTACTAATTCATAGTTACCATGCTGAACTCTGTTGCAGGCCCTTAACAACCCTTGCACCTTGGTTGTGGTGTTCCATGCCTACCATTGTGTATTATGGTGTGAACCTGATTTGTATTACATTACGATTTTATGACATTTTTATATAATTTCTTTATGTTCCTGTTTGCGCACACATGCCCTGCGGTTGTACTGTGCGTTACTGTGGACATGACATTAAATGTTGTTTTTTAGGTGTTGTGCATCTTTTCTTATGACATTGGCTGTGTATTTAGCCATTGGCATATGTTAACTTTGTAATACATGAGTCTGGTCCGCTTCCATAGCTCCGATGTTCTGTTTGGGAAAATGTAAACCGTGTTTTTTGGTTTGCATTTCCTTGGGCTTACACTACTTCTGCACCACTTCATGAATCGCTATCTGCCTTCATTTGCATGGTGCAACACTGTGCATGGGGTGATTACATACCTATGCCATGGGCTGCGCAGTTCTGGTGTACGCCGGTAGTGCACGTGGAATTGGATCGTACCTGAATCGCTCAACGGCCATATTTGGCATTATTCTGCCTACGCTACGCCTGCGCCTGGCGCAATCTTCATGAATCCCGGGGTTAGTCTAACTTTCTTCTAATTTTCTAGATATTACTACAAGAAAACATACTTCTGAAATAACTTACTTAAGACACAGGCAGAGTGCTGATAAGTTGGATATCCAAGATCAAAATGCTTAATAATCTCTGGTTCGCACTGTTTAAATTGAAACTGCAGTTCTAATAAAACATTACATCATTTGTTTACACTTTCCTGGTTCCCAGGCCACAGAAACTACATTTACATTATTTTACACTTAGGGCCATGAAGGACATGTAAATTCTGGTCATTAACTTTAGCCTTAAAACAATAGGCAGGATGCTTACTCCAGACTCATCGACTCCAAATTCTAACTTCAAAGGACATACAAAACATAATTTTAATTTCAAAGAACATTTGAAATGCTTGGCTTAGTTTTCCTTACAGCAGATGGCAATTTTGCTAAATCTTGAAGTTCTCATTTTACAGTGCTTTCTTTCGTTTAAAAAACAAGCCTGCATTTTATATTTATATTTACAACTGCCAGAATTATGTATCAAATTCTATCTGACTAGGCTGGCAGCCTTTACCCCTTCTCTACCAGTCTTCACAAATGGTACTATAACTGTGGACAAACCTTTTGTAGTACCCTGCAGTCCCTAAGAATGCCCTTTTCTGTATTTTGGTAATGAGGCAGGCCATGTCTTAATGGTCTCTTTTGTCAGGTTCTGGCCAGATCTTACTACTCCCCACTCTATGTGCCAGGTAGGAGACCCTTACCATGCCCACCTGACACTTACTGGGCTTACTGGTGAACCTTGCTCTCTGTTATCTACCCAGCACCGCCCTGACATGCTGAAGGTGATCTTGCCAGGAATGGCTGTAGATGGCAATGTTATCCAGGTAAGCAAGAGCAAAGTATCCTTCTGTGACTAGGATACAATCTACCAGCCTCTGGAAAGTTGCTGTGGCATTTTTTATCCCAAGGGGTATCTTTGTGAACTCATACAAGCTGAAAGAAGTCACAAAGGCTGACCTCTCTCTAGTGTTGGGAGTCAAGGGTACTTGCCAGTAACCCTTGTTTAGATCAATAGTGGTAAGATACTTAGCCTCACCCAGCTTCATCTGTCACAGGCATGGAGTACACATCTGACTCTGTATGACTAATGTCCTGAAGTCCACTCAGAACCTGGTGATGCCATCCATCTTTGGTACATGCACCACTGGGATGACCCAAGGACTGCTGGACTCCTGGATTACCCCAGTTCCATTTTCTGTATCTTTTCCTTCAGAGTCTGTTTGACTTTCTCAGGCACCCTATAATGTGTCTGCTTAATAGGTCTTTGGGGTCCTGTATCCACATGGTGCTGCACCAGTTGGGTACATCCTGGTTTCCCAGTGAACATGCCCCCAGACTCCTGTAACACTGATAAAATTTCTTGAACCTAGATAAGGGATAGCTGCTGGGACATTGCTACCCTATCCAAACATCACTGAAGAGATCAGTCAGCATATGCCCCTCAGACTCCTCCTGATATCCACTGCAAATACTTAGCACTAGAGCCTCCCTAACATAGTATTATTTCATCATGTTAACATGGTACAGTTGTGGCCCTACTTTCTGCCTCACAGTTTTACCATGTAGTTAACATCACTGACCTTCTTTACCACTTTGAAGGGTCTGTCCCAAAGTGCCTGCAGCTTGTTGCATCTGACAGGAATGAGAACCATAACCTGTTTCCCTTCCCCTACAGCATACTCTCTAGCTCAGGCATTCCTGTCATACCAGACCTTTTTCTGCTGTTGTGCTCCAGCCATGTTTTCCTGTGCTAAGCCTATGAGTTACCTGAGCCTTGTCTTGATGTTTACGACATATGTTACTACAAACTCCTTGTGTAATTCACACTCCCCCTCCCACTCATTGAAAATCAAATCTAGAGGTCCCCCATGCCTATACAGCAACTCAAAGGGTGAAAAACATGTGGATTACTGGGGCACCTCTTGTAAGCAAACAACACATGGGGAAAATATTTGTCCCTTTCCCTCTTAAACTGGCTTGGAACTGCCATTAGCATTGTCTTGAGTGTAGAGTTTAATTTCTCCTGCAGACAATTAGTCTGGGGATGGTAGGGATGGTCTTTAGCTGCTTCACCCCACAGTGCTTTCACAGACAAGCCAGCAGGTCTGATATGAAATTGGCACCTCTGTAAGTCACTGTTTCTTTTGGGAAATCTACCTTGCTGAAAATCTCTAACAAAGCATTTGCCATTTTTTTCTGCCTCAATGAAGGACAGAGCAACCACCTCAGGGTATCTGGCAACATAATCTACTACCACTAAGATATATTTCTTCCCTGTGGAACTTGAGGTTCTAAGCAGCCCCACGATATCCATAGTTACACTCTGAAATGGCTCCTCAGTCACAGGCAAAGGCATCAATGGAGCTTTCACCTTGTCTCCTGCCTTGCCTACTTTATGGCACTACTCACAAGTCCTGCATTACCCTGTTGCATCCCTGGAAATCCCAGGTCAATAAAAGTTCTGCATAATACATCTCTTTGCATGCCATATGACCTGCAAAGGGAATGTCATGGACTATGGCTTCAAGTGCCATATGGTCGGCTCTGGGCACTACCAACTGCTGTATTCTCTCACTGTCTAGCCCTCCCTCAGGGCCACACTCTTTATACTGTAACCCTTTGGCCCAGTATACAGATTCCCATTTTCCATGAGAATCAGGCGCCTACCTGGCTACCCTCATCAAGTCTAGCAATGTAAGGTCTAAGAGCTGAGCCTGTCTCAACTCTGTCTTTGTAACCCTACCCAGCTCCCCTTCCACAGGAAGTCTGGTATCCTCTGTCAGCAGTGCCTCACTGTCAGACTGGGTACTACTACTACTCACCTTTGCCCCTGCAATCACTCTGCCCATGAGAACATCTGTACCTACTAGCAGCTGTGGCTCACCTTTAGTTTCACTGCTACATGGTAGCTCCCCTCAATGAAGTAACTACCTCACCAGTCCTGGCTTCAAGTGTGCCATCTGTCTGTGTCCCCCCAAGGCTATCAGACCCACATGCTGGTCTCCAAGCCTGACTATGTGTAACTGCTTGCACACAAGGTACCGCATTACATCTACAGGGATATCCTCAAACACACTTACTTGTTTCCTTTTTTCCACCCATCCAGTCAAAGTAAACCTCAGCCAAAGGTATTTGGAATAGGGTCCCGCCTAAAACTCTGACTGAAGTAGACTGCCCAAGCAAGTGGTGCTCCTCTTTAACCCATTGCAGGCTTCACACTGGTTAGATCAGAAGCTGTGTCTCCCTTATCAGTGGCCTATTTTCTGTCTATTAAGATAGGATATAATCTCACGTGGTAGTTTGGTACCCTTGTTGTCTCCAAACAAGTTACTGTTGGTATTCTGTCATTCCCACTTGCTGGCTCCCCTACCTTTTGTTCCCCACCTTGCCTCCATGGACATCTATATGCTACATGACCTCACTGGTAACATTTTAAACATTTAACAGCAAGATGTCAACATGATATGGGGATGTACACATAGCACCCGTCTTGCAATTGTCTGCGAACATTGTCAGCCAGGGTCCCTTTGTGTTATTCTGGATATCAGAGGAATACATGACAAACATGAGGGGACCCATGATCTGACCCTGTGGTAATCCATTCGTGACTGGTTGGCAGTCTGACATGGAGTCTGCTACCATCACGTCCCATGCATGAGCCACTTTGCAACCCACCTAGTGACATAGGGGCTGATGCCTAGATGGGTATGTTTGTCTATGATTCCTAAGTGGGGAATGGTATCACAGGATTAGAAGACCTGCCTATCTTGTTTTTGTGTCTGTACTGTTGCATACTTATTTCAAATGGCATACAGCGTATATGGCTGAGAATGTCCACAGCTACCACAACAGTGGTTGGCAACAGTGGGCCCTGTACAGTGGACATTTGAATGCATACTGGGTGTGAAATATTTGCCAAACCCACCCCCCAATGGATATGGTACACAACAAAGCACATACACACACACACACACACACACACACACACACACACACACACACACACACACACGTGCCAGTATTGAGAACAGAATTCCTACCTATCTATCTATGTCTACTATAGTGTTATGCAGTTATCAGATGCACCATGGTGCTTATACAATTTCACCTAGTTCAAAGGTACTTCTAAGGTGAATGACATCAACAGGACTACTAAATTAGGGTGAGGGGAAGTGTAAAGGGTGGTACAAAACTCAAAATGGTATAACCCACACAGTATAAGACTCACACAAACACACACACAAATAGTTGCCAGTACTGGTATTTGTACTCCTGCCTATCTAGTTATTTCTACTACAGTGTTATGCAGTAATCAGACATGCCATGGAGCTTATACAATTTCACCTAGTCCAAAGGTATGTCTAAGGTGAATGACATCAATAGGGTTACTAAGTTAAGGTGAGGGGAAGTGTAAAGGGTGGTACACAACTCAAAATGATATCCCACTCACTCACAGTTTGACATTTGCCATGTCTGAAATTAGAACTCCTACCTTACTAGCTCTGTGTACTACAGTGTTACACAGTTATCACATGCACCACAGAACTTATAGGATTGAATTCTGATGAAAGGTACTTCTATGGTGACAGACATCTTCAGGACTGCTAATGTAAGGCAATGAGTAATGCACTGGGTGGGGAAGGTCTGTTCATTCCTAGATCCTACTGACATTTCTCTAAGTGTGTGAGCATGCCCAGTGTCGCCTTCTATAGTGCTTGTGGGACTCCATTCTAGGGATTGTTGTACTCCACTCCAGTTTGTTTTGTGCTGCGGCCATACTTCTCAACCTGTTGCTGCAGGATATCTGGTGATAGCATATCAAAATGGGGGGACAATGGGCCATAGGGTGATTGTGACTATTTCTCTCAGTAATGTATGGGTTGCTAGGGTTAAAGGGCTTGTATTAGCAGACATCTGAGATATATGCTGTTTGTCACTGTCATGTATTGTTTCAGTACCTCGTGACATACCTCCTCAGATCATCACAGTGATTTACCAGAGGAATACAGGATGGAAGATGCACACACCAAATTGTCTGTGAACATTGTCAGCCAGGGTCCCTTTGTGTTGTTGTGGATGTCAGATGCATACATGCCAAACATGAGGGGACCCATGACCCGACCCTGTAGTAATCCACTCGTGACTGGTTGGCAGTCTGACATGGAGTCTACTACCTTCACACTGTGGGTCCCATGAATGAGCCAGTTTGCAGCCCACCTAGTGACATAGGGGTTGATGCATAAATGGGTGTGTTTGTCTATGATTCCTGAGTGGGAAATGGTATCACAGGATTAGAAGACCTGGCTATCTTGTTTTTGTGTCTGTACTGTTACATAGTTATTTCACAAGGCATACAGCTTATATGGCTGCAGAATGTCCACAGCTACCACTACAATGTTTGACAACAGTGTGCCCTGTGCAGTGGACATTTGGATGTGTACTGGGTGTGAAAATTTTGCCAAACCCATTCCCAATGGATATGGTACACAACAAAGCACATACACACATGCATACACACAGATGCCAGTATTGTGACTAGAATTTCTACCTATATATCTATGTCTGCTAAAGTGTTATGCAGTTATCTGATGCACCATGAAGCTTATACAATTTCACCTAGTCCAAAGGTACTTCTAAGGTGAATGATATCAACAGGACTACTAAATTAGGGCAAGGGGAAATGTAAAAGGTGGTACACAACTCAAAATGGTACAACCCATACAGTATATGATTCTCATACAAACGCACACACACAAATAGTTGCCAGTACTGGGATTAAAACTCCTGCCTATCTAGTTATTTCTACTTCAGCGTTATGCAATAATCAGATTTGCCACACAGTTTATACAATTTCACCTAGTCCAAAGGTACCTCTAATGTGAACGACATCAACAGGACTACTAAATTATGGTCAGGGGAAGTGTAAAGGGTGGTACACAACTCAAAATGGTATAACCCACACAGTATATGATTCTCACACAAACAGTTGCCAGTAGTGGGATTTTAGAACTCCTGCCTATTGAGTTATTTCTACTATAGTGTTACGCACTTATCAGATGTGCCACAGAGCTTATACAATTTCACTTACTCCAAAGGTACTTCTAAGGTGATTGACATCAAGAGGACTACTAAATTAGGGTGAAGGGAAGTGTAAACGGTGGTAAATGACTCAAAATGGTATCACACTCACTCACAGTTTGACATTTGCCATGGCTGAAATTAGAACTCCTACCTATTTATTTATACTACAGTGTTACACAGTTAACGCATGCAACACAGATCTTATAGAACTGAGGTCTGATGAAAGGTACTTCTATGGTTACAGACACCTTCAGGACTGCTAAAGTAGGGCAATGGGAAGTGCACTGGGTGGGGAAGGCCTGTTCATTCCTAGATCCTACTGACATTTCTCTAAGTGTATGAGCATGCCCAGTGTGACCTTCTATAGTGCATGCAGGACTCCATTCCAGGGATTGTTGTACTCCACTCTGGTTTGTTTAGTGCTACAGCCATACCTCTCAACCTGTTGGTGCAGGATATCTGGAGATAGCCTATCAAAATGAGGGGACAATGGGCCATACGGTGATTGTGACTATATCTCTCAGTAATGTATGGGTTGCTAGAGCTACAGGGCTTGTTTTAGCAGACATCTGAGATATATGCTGTTTGTCACTGTCATGTAGCATTTCAGTACCTTGTGGCATATCTCTTCAGATCATCAGAGTGATTTACCAGAGGAAAACAGGATGGATGATGCACACATCAAAGTTATGGGCCAAATGCTAAGCATTCTTGCACAATCCAGCATGTTGAGAGGTGTGCCTATGAGCAATTGACTGCTGGAGCTGTGGAAACAGTCCATCACCTTGGTGATATAGTACAATGGTGTAATCCCTGTGCATTTCTGTTCTGGCCTGGTCTGATTTCCAGTCTACGGTTGGGTAATACACGTCAGACAGAATCAGTGTGACAGGCAGACTCAGGATAGATTTGTAGGGGATAAGATATGGGGGGGGGTCCTAGGTCAGATATGTTTGCCTATAGCTACCAGTGATTTGCATATGGGTCTGCTCAAAAGTTGACTGCACGTGGAGGGTCTTGAGTGTTTGACAAGCCTGGAGGTGTGTGCTTTTCTGTCATATATGTATGCTCCACCTCATTTTGCTTAGCTGGCCACTTTTGGGGTCAGGATGTTGCATAGGATGAGAGATCAGAGAAGGGTGTGCTACTCCCCATGGCTGTGGGCCAGGGTTCTGTGGGTGTAGGCATGTCACCATCTTCCAGGTTTAGGACTGCCTGCAATGAGTGCATTCCCGTGTTTAGACTCCTAGCCCTGCGTGTTGACTGTACAGAGTATCACAAAATGTCCACATCTGTGACTCATATATTTTATTGGTTATGCAAACAAGTGTGGCTTTCAAGGAAAAGTGTTTTGCAAGTCAGTCAGGGTTGAATTCAGATATTATTGACATTTGACATTGCAGTTTCTGACTTCGTACCCATCAGACATTCCATGCTACTACAATCATTCTATCAACTTTATTACATTATTAGAGCAGTATTTGAAAGGTGTCCTTCTCTTTGGAACTTTCCCCCCATTATTCATGGTTTTGGCCAGATTTCTGGCTCTCTGACTCTGGCAGGTTTTCTCCTAGCAGTTAGCAACATGGGCTTTCTTTGCCTTTTTTAGGCTGTGTTATGTTGGTGTTATGGACCTCATGACACTCCCTAACAGGGTACTGTGGGTGAGGCATGGGCATTTACCACAGGCCTGTAGGCCAGGTTTGACAGATGTAGGTCATCTGTAGCAAGGCAGTGCATTCTGATGATCATATGTTCCCAGGCTGCCAGCAGTGGACAACCCAAGTTGACTGGTATTGTTACTGACAATGACTTTCTGTTTGTGTTGAACCATCACTCTAGTTGATGGCTGGATGCTGCTTAAGGCTAGGGACATGTTACTGAATTTCTTTGGGACTATGGGGGGGGTGACACATCTGTGCGCAATACACATTTGAAGAGATTGTGCTGATATTTGCTTAACATTTTGGTCCCATTTAGCATAGTGGTGTGCTCTATCTTTCAGACTACAGGCATAACACTACTGACCACAGGTCAGATTGTTCTGGCATAGACATTTGTAGTTTCAGACTTCTTATCTTTCATAGCCATACTGTCACTACCAGACCTGTTGTGATATCGGTTTACTATTAAAATTTCGAATGGCACTCCATCGACTGTACTATAGTCGAACACGGAAGTTCGAAAATGATAATTGTGAACTCAAAAAAACAATCTAGGAATGGGTTTTAACATGGGTCGAGGTAGCGGAGATGTTTGTAGTTCAGAATAATACTGAACACCTACCTCGACCCATGTTAAAACCATTCCAAGATTGATTTTTTGAGTTCGACATTCGACGTTTTCAAACTTCCGTTCCCGACTATAGCACAGTCGACGGAGTGCCATTCGAGATTTTAATAGTAAACCATGATATCACTGTGTCAAAGTCTGTAGGTAGGGATTTCATGGATGTTGTCATGTGGGGGCCTTTGCCAGGCATTTCTGTATGTTTTTCTACAGCTGATCTGTTGGGTGAGGCTAGGGGTGGGTATGAGACCCCCCACTTTGACCTCCATGCATGTGACCTATGACCCCCCCAGTTATTTGGCTCAGCACATATGCTGCAGTGGCATTTGTCAGCTAGGGTGGTACTGCATGGTGTGGGTAGGCCAGTACTGGGAATACACTTACTGCTATCCCTCAGAGCTGTCAGTTATCTGCTGCTATCCCAGTAAGCTACCCCATTCCCTTGCATGCTTGAATCAATACCATGGCTTTGTTATTAGAACATTCCCCTCCATTCATTAATTCTGTTAAGGAGACTGACTTACTTTGTGCCTGAGGCTGTTGTGAGGATGGTGCTTGAGGGCTGACTATGTCGGATGCACACAGTACACTGCCTATACATAATAGGGTATAGGTGGTGTGTTGTTTGGCATCCATTTTACTGTGTGCGTGTGCAAGTCAGAGAGAGAGATCAGTCTCTTGGGTCCTACAATGTCAGTGTATGTGCTATGTGTTGCCTCTTTGCCAAGGACAGGGCATACTGGGCATGCCTCCATCTGCCTACAGGGGCAGGCTCAGGATGTTCCTTCTCTGAGTCCCTCTTTGTATGTGGGGACCTTGGCAATGGTGGCAGGCTGTGTGGCCCTTCCCAGTTTTGTTCCTGCTGCAGCTGTTTCCATAGGATCATATTGTGTAGCATGGCACATATTATGAAAATGTGTGCACATGTGGCTGGAGAGTACTGCAAGGCTCCACCGGATATGTCATGGCAGTGGAACCATGACTTGAGCATCCCAAACACATACTCTATAATGATCCTAGTTTGTGTGTGTGCTTCATTATGGCCTTCTTGTGTTAGTGTGTGTGCACTTCTGATGGGTGTCATCATCCATGGCTCCAGTGCATAGCCAGCATCCCCCACCAGATGGCCATATGGGATGTCCCCACTAGCAAATGCCCCTGTACAGCTGTGACAAATGACAGATGTGGGAGTCATGATAGCTTCCAGGGCTACTAGCACACACATTCATGATAATTCCCTTGGGATTGCAAATGACCTGGCAGTTGATGGAATGGAACCCCTTGTGGTTTATGTAGACCCTACCCTGATCACCTGGTGGTGCTTTAACATGGATGTGCATGCAGTCTACGACACCCAGTAGCTCCAGGTATTCTGCTACACAGTGAAAAAAGATGCATATTGCTGGTCCTCTCCTCATGGGTACTGGGGAAGTAAATGTGCTCAGTGACATGCAGTCGCATGGCATCCAGGAACTGGTGGAGTATCCTGGATGCAGATGCCTGTGAGACCCCCATGTTATCCCCAGTTGGTCTTTGGAAAGTACTTGTAGCTAGTATTCTTAAGAATACACATACCTTGGTATCCACTGGTTGGGTTCCCCTCTGTTGGTTCCGGGTTTGTGGTAAGGCTGTCATAGCTCAACAAGTTGCTGAAGTATGTCTCTGTCCACCCTGTAGCACTCTACTATCTCCAGATCATGTAGCCCCTGGTAGGTTACCCTGGGTCTGAACACACTTCTCCTCCTCAGTCTGAGTTGGTTGTCAACATTATCCTCCTTCCCACCTTCAGTCTCTAGCACATATTGATAAATCAAAGCAGCAGCAGCCCCTAACATGTTTTTTAGTCTTGTCAGTTTAAAATTCCCCCAAATGTGTACACCAGTGGTGTAGAGTTTGTGAGAAAAAACAGACTGAAAGGTGTTTGCATAGTTTATAGTAGTGTGCTGTGTTGCTGCCTGTGTAATTGACTAGTTCTGATACATTCCACCTGCCAGCTATGCTAGTTCTCCTTGACTGCCTTCCTTCTGACGTTTCCCCACCCCATTTCCTCCCCTTTATGCCCTGAAGCATGCTGTGCATTCCCAGTGCTCAAATGTAAACAGTTCTGCTATCCCCTGTGGGTTTTTTTAGGCCCGGTGCACACTGCACACACCTGTTTAGCTAAAGTAAACACTTTTAAGCAGAACTGGCCCATAGGGTTATCACCTGTCCCACTTTGCTAGGGACAGTCCCTTTTTGGGCAGTTGTGTCCTGCAAAAAACTTGTTAAAATGGCACATGTCCTGAGATATTAGGACAAAATTATTTCTTATATTTTATGTAATAGTTGCATAAACAGTTATTCTATATCTGAAAGACCTAAATGTCATAAGAAACACAATAAGTAACTAAAATGCTACAAGAATATGTTTTTATTTAGGCAAAGAAATTAAGTTCTGTCCTTTGTACTGGCCGTGGATATGTTTCAACCTGCCATATCTGATGCTTGTACCAAAAATGTCCCACTTTGGGCATTTGAAAAGCTGGCAACCCTACTGGCCCACCCTGGATGTGAACACTCTGCATTTCATGGAATATGAAAATACAGCCTCAGACACACACCCTTCCTTAGCTGTGCTTAGCTAAGGGCAAACACGGACCACTGAGCTCCAATGTGCTTACAGCAAGCATGACACACCCCCTTTTCATGTTAACTGCTCCTCCTGTCTACATGGTGGTGTTAAAGTACCTACACAGTTAGGTGCAGTCTGACTCTTAGAAGAAATTTGTGATTCAGTATAAATCCCCACATTTGCATACACCACTGCCTTACTCCAGAGTTACTACACTTAAACTGAGGCTTTCCCCTTAGCATCCATTATTCCCTGGTATTGTTTTCATTCTACATGCCATTGACTATAATGGCAAAATGCAGATTTCTCTCAAAATTGATTTTTCCACTTTTTTTTTTTTTCAGCACAATCCCATTTGTGCACTGCTGCCCTGTGCTTAAACGACCGAGATCGGCGACAAAAAAAAAAGTTTTATTTTAAAAATATAAAACTGTTTTTCATGCCAATGGCCATATATTTGACCATTGGCTTGCCTAATTAATGGACTGCATGCTTTATTTGAGGCTATCATGCCTTTGCTTTCTTATTTAGAGAAATATATTCAGCTAGTAACTGAATACATTTCTACAGGTTACACTCTTCCTGCACAATCATCTGCCTGCTTGCTGAATCACTAATTCACCTCATTTGCATGGTTTTCACCAGCAAATGAGGTAATTATCATAAGGCAGTGGTGTTCGTGCAGGAATAGTGTAGGAGTGCTCGTGGACATCCCGGGAGCTCTATACTGAAATGCTCAGCAGACATATTGCATGCAGTAGCTCCTGCACTATTCCTGCACATTGTGCAGGGCTTAATGAATCCTGAGGCAGAACTTACAATCTTTATAATTTGTATCAGCACCATGTCTCTTTCTGTTCAAATACTATAAGTTTACAACATATTTTGTACCAATTATGTAATCTTGTTTTTACTTTTTTATCTCATCTACAATATGTAATGATATTCACTGTTTCTAATGATACTCTTGTTTTGTCTTATGTATAACTGTTTGTTTTTGTTATGCTTACAAATTTTACAAGATTGTGAACTTTTTGTAGCTTTACTCCTCGGGTCCCCACTGAAAATGGGTCTTTTGCTCAGTTGGACTAACCCAGTTAATAAATGTCAAATAAACTATAATAAATAAAATAATGTGCACAAGAGCAATACTTTAGATAAAATAATATTCTTTTGTTTTGCATATATACCCCTTAATTCTCTAACAGCCCAATTCAGAAAGCCCTACATGGAGTGTCAGAATAGTGCAGGAGCTGCTGCATGCAATATGGCCACTGAGCGATACAGGATAGACCTCCCAGGACCTGCACAAGCACTCCTACACTATTCTGGCACAGACACCACTGCTATATGCTAATTACATTTGCTGCTGAAAACCATGCAAATGAGGTGAAATAGCACATGTCCAGGAAGCAGACAGGTGTCTGTGTAGGAATAGTGTAACCTGCAGAAATGTATTCAGTTACTAACTGAATACATTTTGCAAATTACAAAACGGAGGCATGACAGCTCAAAAGAAAGCATGTATTATATCTAGTAGGCACTGGCATGAAAAATAACTTAAATTTTATAAAATAAAACTTTTATTTTTTTTGGCCGATCTCATCCATTTAAGCATAGGGCAGAGGTGCGCAAATGGGATTGTTCTGAAAATAAATAAAAATTGTGAAAAAGCAATTTTCAGGGAAATTTGCATTTTGCCATTATAGTCAATGCCATGCAGAATGAAAACAATACCAGGGAACAGTGGTTGCTAAGGGGAAAGGCTCAGTGTGAGTGCAGTAACTAAGGAGTAAGGCAGTGAGATATGCAAATGAGTGGAATCTTACTGAATCACAAATTTCATCTAAGTTCCAGATTGCACCTAACCATGTAAGTGCTCTAATATGGTCGTCTAAGCAGGATAAGTAAATGACATCAAAAGGGGGTGTGCCATGCTTGCTGTAAGCACATTGGAGCTCTGTTGTGCGAGTTTGCACATAGCTAAGCAGGGGGTGTCCTACTTAGCTGTGCTTAGCTAAGCATGTTCTCGGCCAGGGCAGGCCATTTCCTTTTCAGCAGTATTTACACTCACCGAACAAATTTGCCCAGCATGCACTGGGACTTAAACAAACCATAAAAATAAAAAAAACACATGAAATAGCAGCACTGTGTATATGCAAGCAAGGGGGTCTATCCAAGGCCGTATAGCTTTGTTTATGTTGCCTAAATGGGTGTGCATGGCAGGCACTGGGATTTAAACCACAAAAATAAAAGAAATACAGGAAATGGCAAGTGGAACAAGAAAAAAAGGGAAATAGCAGAATAGAGGCACTCAAATATAAATAATAGATCTGGCAGGTGGAATGTATCATACTCAGCCTATCACACAGGCAGCATCTGCAACACACCACTATAAACTATGCAAGCACCTTTTAGCCTGTTTTTTCCCACAAACTCTACATCACTGGTGTACACAGATGGGGAAATTTTACCGGACAAAATTAACAAAATGTTAGGGGCTGCTGTCGCTCTCATACATCAGTATGTGCAAGAGGCTGAGGGTGGTGAAGAGGAAAATGCTGACATCTGCCCCAGACTTATGAGGAAGAGGAGTAAAGTGTTCAGGCTCAGGTTAACCTACCAGGGTCTATATGATCGGGAGATAGTAGAGTGCTACAGGGTGGACAGGGACATTCTGCAGCAAATTGTGGAGCTGTGCCAGCCTCGCCTCACATCCAGAACAAACAGAGGGGAACCCATCCTAATGGATACCAAGGTATGTGTAGCTCAAAGAATACTGCTACAGGTACTTTCCAAAGAGCAACTGGGGATATCATGGGGGTCTCACAGGCATCTGCATCCAGGATACTCCACCAGTTCCTGGATGCCATGCAAACACATGCAGTGGAGTCCATTAATTTCCCCAGCACCCGTGAGGAGCTGACTGGCAATATGCATCTTTTCCACTGTGTAGCAGACTACCCGGAGGTACTGGGTGCCATAGACTGCACACACATCCACATCAAAGCACCACCTGGTGACCGGGGTAAGGTCTACATAAACTTCAAGGGGTTTCACTCCATCAACTGCCAGGTCATGTGCAGTGCCCAGGGCATTATCATGAATGTGTGTGCTGGCTGCCCTGGAAGCTATCACGACTCCCACATCTGGCAGCATTCCTCACAGCTGTATTAGTGGTTTGCCAGGGGTGACATTCTGTATGGCCATTTAGTGGGAGATGCCGGCTAGACACTTGAGCCGTGGATGATGACACCCATCAGAAATACATACACACCCACAGAAAAATGTCATAATGAGGCACATGCACAAATCTGGATGATTACAGAGCATGTGTTTGGGATGCACAAGTCACGGTTCCACTGCCTTGACATATCCAGTGGAACCTTGCAGTACTCTCCAGCCACATGTGCACACATGGTCATAGTATGTGCCATGCTACACAATATGATTCTGCGGAAACAGCTGCAGCAGAAACAAAATGGGGAAGGGCCACACAGCCCCCACCATTGCCAAGATCTCCACAGGCACAGAGGGACTCTGAGGAGGAACATCCTGAGCCTGCCCCTGTAGGCAGATGGAGGCATGCCCAGTGTGCCCCGTCCTTGGCAAAGTGTCAATGCATAGCACATACACTGACATTGTAGGACCCCAGGGACTGATCTTCCACTCTCTCTGACTCGCACATACAGTAAAATGGATGTCAAACATTGCACCACCTATACATGACCATATATAGGCAGTGTATTGTGTGCACCCAACATAGTCAGCCCTCAAGGACCACCCTCACAACAGTCTCAGGCACAAGGTAAGCCAGTCTCTGTAACAAATTATAATAATGGGGTGGACATTTCTGATAGCATATCTATGGTATTGATCAAGCATGTAAGGGAATGGGGTGGTTAACTGGGATAGCAGCAGACAACTGACAGCTTTGTGGGACAGAAAGTTGTGTATTCCCAGTACTGCCCTACCCACACCATATAGTACCACCCTAGTCGACAAATACCACTACACTACATGTGGTGAGCCAAATAACAGGAGGGGGGTCATAGGTCACATGCATGGATGTCAAAGTGGGAGTCCCATACCCAATACCATCCCCACACAGCAGAACAGCTATAGACAACCATACAGAAATCCCTGGCAAAGGCCCCTACATGGAGATACCCATGAAATCCTCACCCACAGACTTTTACACAGTGATGTGATAGCAGGTGTGGCAGTGGCAGTATGGCTTTGAAAGGTAAGAAGTCTGAAACTACAAATTTCTATGTCAGAACAATCTGACCTGTGGTTGATACTGTTATGCCTATAGTCTGAAAGATAGGGCACACCACCATGTTACATGAGACCATAATGTTAAGCAAATAGCAGCACAGTCTGTGCAGATGTGTAACGTGTACTGTCATGTCACCCCCCCCATAGTCCCATAGACATGCAGTAACATGTTCCTAGACTTAAGCAGCATATAGCTGTCACCCAGATTGATGGTGCAATAGTAACAGATAGCAATTGTCAGTAACACCCTGAGTCATCATACTGGTGCCATCTCAGGGATGCCTCCTGCTGGCAGCCTGGGAACATATAATCATCAGAATGCACTGTCCTGCTACAGATGGCCTGCATCTGTCACACATGTCCTACAGGCCTCTGGAAAATGCCTATGCCTCACCCACAGTGCCCTTTAGGGAGTGTCATAGGGTCCACAACACCAACATAACACAGTCCACAAAATGCAATTGAAGGCCAATCTGACAACTGCTAGGAGCAAACCTGCCTGCCCCAGGGAGCCAGAAAATGAGACAAAGCCATGAATAATGGGGAGATGAAGGTCCAAAGAGAAGGACACCTGTGAAATACTGATCTAATAATGTTATAAAGTTGATGGAATGATTTGTAGTAGCATGGACTGTCTGAGGGGAACGAAGTCTGAAACTGCAATGTCAACTGTCTGCAATATCTGACTTCAACCTTGAGTGACTTGCAAAACACTTTTCCTGGAAAACCACACTGTTTGGGTAACCAACAAGATATATGAGTCATGGATATGGACATTCTGTGATACTCTGTACAGTCGACAGGCAGGGCTAGGAGTTTAAACATGGGAATGCTCCCATTGAAGACAGGCCTAACCCTGGAAGATGGTGAGATGTCTGCACCCACAGAACCTTGACCCACAGCCATGGGGAGTAACATACCCCTCCCTGATCACTCATCCTATGCAACATCCTCACCCCAGCATGTGGCCATCCAAGCAAAATGAGGTGAGCCATACATATATGTGTGACACACACCTCCAGGCTGGTCAAACAGTCTGACACACACAATACCCTCCAAGTGCAGTCAACCATTGAGGAGAGCCCAACGCAATGTCCTGGTAGGTACAGCCAAACATATCTACTTTGGACACACACCCCAGACATATCCTATCGCCTACAAATATGTCTGGAATCTGGCTGTCACTCTGATCCTGTCTGATTTATATTACCCAATTGTGGACTGGAAATCAGACCAGGCCAGAACATAAATGCACAGAGATTCCACCATTGTAATATATCACCAAGGTGCTGGACCATTTCCACAGCACCAGCAGCCAATTGCTTGCAGGCACACCCCTCAGCAGGCTGGATAGTGCAAGAATGCATAGAATTTGGACCCTAAACCTTGTGTGTGCATCATCCATCCTGTATTCCTCTGGTAAATCACTGTGATGATCTGAGGAGGTATGTCACCAGGTACTGAAACAGAACATGACAGTGTCAAATGGCACATATGACAGATGTCTGCTAAAACCAGCCCCATAACCCTTGCAACCCATACATTACTGAGAACAATTGTCACAATCATTGTATGGCTGATTGTCCCCACATTTTGATATCCAGATATCCTGCCCCAACAGGTTGACAGGTATGGCTGCAGCACAAAATGAACAGGACTGGAGTACAGCAATCCCTGGAATGGAGTCCCACATGTACAGTAGAAGGACACACTGAGCATGCTCATACACTTAGAGAAATGTCAGTAGCATCTAGGAATAAACAGACCTTGCCCACCCAGTGCACTTTCCATTGCCCTACTTTAACAGTCCTGAAGATGTCTGTCACCATAGATGTCACTTTTGTTAGACCCAGCCCCATAAGTTCTGTGGCATGTGTGAAAACTGCATAACAAGATAGTACAAATAACTAGTTAGGTAGGAGTTCTAATCTCAGTCTTGGCAAATGTAAAAAAGTGTGTGTGCACTCGAGTGTGTGTGTGTGTGTGTGTGTGTGTGTGTGTGTGTGTGTGTGTGTGTGTGTGTGTGTGTGTGTGTGTGTGCGTGTGTGTGCATGTGCATCTGTGCATGTACTCATGTGTGCACATGTGTGTGTGTTTGTGCGTGTGCGTGTGTGTGTGTGTGTGTGTGTGTGTGTGTGTGTGTGTGTGTGTGTGTGTGTGTGTGTCTTCACCACTAAATGCTTTTGGGCCCCTTCAAACCCAGTACACCTCCCCTTTCTCCACTTAATCAGTCCTGCAGATATCAGTCATCTTAGAAGTGCCTTCCGTTAACCTTCAGTCCCATATGCTCTGTGGCCTGTGCAATAACAACATAACAAGATAGTACAAATAACTGGTTAGGTAGGAGTTCTAATCTCAGGCCTGACAAATGTAAAAGTGCATGTGTGTGTGCGTGTGTGCGTGTGTGCGTGTGTGTGTGTGTGTGTGTGTGTGTGTGTGTGTTCACAACTAATTTTGAGTCCATTCAAACCAAGTATACACCCCCTTTTTCCACTTTAGCAGTCCTGCAGATATCAGTCATCTTAGAAGTGACTTCTGTCAGGCCTCAACCCCATAAACTCTGTGGCATGTGTGATAACTGCATAACAAAATAATACAAATAACTAGTTAGGTAGGACTGCAGTGGTGGTGCTGCGGTAGCGTTGTCACCTCACAGTTAGACGTTGCCCATTCAATTCTCAGTTAGAGCATCTTGCATAACAAAATAATACAAATAACTAGTTAGGTAGGACTGCAGTGGTGGTGCTGCGGTAGCGTTATCACCTCACAGTTAGACGTTGCCCATTCAATTCTCAGTTAGAGCGTCTTCTGTGTAGTGACATGCATGAATGGGTGTTCCTTCATTGAAGGTTGTGCGTTAGGCCCAGCAAGCCAGTACGTATAAATCTACTGCCAATCATTAGCAGACCGGATTTCCACTGTGGTGACCCCTAACCGGGAAAAGCTGAAAGACACAAACAAACAAACTAGTTAGGTAGGAATTCTAATCACAACCCTGGAAAATGTAAAAGTTTGTGTGTGTGTCTGTGTGTGTTCACAACTAACAGCTTTTGGGTCCATTCAAACCCAGTACATCTCCCCTTTCCCCACTTTAGCAGTCCTGCAGATATCAATCATCTTAGAAGTGCCTTCCATCAGACCTCAATCCCATAAGCTTTGTGGCATGTATGATGACTGCATCACACAGTAGTGCAAATAACTAGTTAGTTAGAAGTTCTAATCTCAGTCCTGGCAAATGTCAAACTGTGTGTCTGTGTGTGTGTGTGTGTGTGTGTGTGTGTGTGTGTGTGTGTGTGTGTGTGTGTGTGTGTGTGTGTGTGTGTGTGTGTGTGTGAGTTGTGTGTGCAAGACTGAGGGAGTTGTGTGTTTATCTTTAGGTGAAACAGTTTTAGGCCATGCCCACCCAAGACACTTCACAGTGCCCCAATTTAACAGTCCAGATGATGCCAGTCCCTTACCTGCAACCTTGGTTACTGTCAGCCCTGTAAGCTCAGTAGTGTGTGTGATAAATGCTTACCACTATAGTACAAATGACTACTTTGGCAGGGGTTCTACTCTTCTGGCAAATATGTGTTTGGGTATGTATGTTTGTAAGTAGAAGTATTTTGATATGTTTCCCACCCACTGCCCTACTTTAGCAGTCCTGCTGATGTCAGTATCATATCAGCACCTTTGGCCAACTCTCACTCCAGTAAGCTCTGACTGTGTAACACTATGATGCAAATCACTAGTTAGGTAGGTGTTCTACTCTCACACTTGGCAAGTGTGCGTATGTGTGTATGTGTGTCTGTTTGTAGGGCAAAGTATTTTGATAGGTTAAACACCCACTGCACTACTTTATCAGTCCTCCTATCATTCCCTTTATAGGTTCACAAATGAGTAGTAGGTAATGGACCAAGAGCCTTAACAAGTGTAGCACATAGAAGGGCCCCTTCCATCGTGCCACCCAATGTTATGTCCCAGTGCATTTAACAAATATAGCCACTGCAGTGATCCTTGGGTTGAAATTTCTATTACCCATCCACTCATCAAGTTTTTCTGGAACCAGGTCAGTTAGGTGCTCTGCATGACATGTATAGGAAGTGTATTCCAGGGTATGTGCAGTCTCTTGGTGAGGGTCCTGTTCCACCAGCATGTTGTGGTGATTGTGGTACTGAGGTAGAGGTCTCTACAGTGTGTGGTGTGGATGGATTTATATGTAGCATTTCTAAACCAGATGAGTCAGACATGGCTTTGAAATTCAAGCACAGATAACTGCTAATTAGGTGATATGACACAGAGAATAGTTGGGTCTGCTGAGTCTGTCTGTGTAGAATGTGTGGGAAAACACAAAATAAAAACCTATGAAAATGTAAAAATGTATATAAAAGCATGAAGTGGACCTATACTAAGGTAAAGAAATTAATATACACATAAAAATACTGTATTATGCATTAAAAAAAAAAAAAAAAAAAAATATATATATATATATATATATATATATATATATATATATATATATATAAAAATACATAAATAAATATATGGGAATACATGAATGATAACTTATCTCTCTAATGCTTTTAGTTTTAACAGGGAACTAATAGAGATGTTTTCATTCAGCCCTGGCCAGTTTCCTGCATCTAAGTGCAACTGCCAGTAGAGCTCCCTGTTCTCTAATAAGACTGACCAAGCTCCATCTCTAATTTCTGTTTGAAAGTTATCAATGACAAAAATGTGGAAAAATGCCCTTCATTTTCAAGTATATGTTTACTTAAGGTATTTGTTTCCTTTTTGTTCTAACATCATATAGGTGCTCGTAAACACGATTTTTAAATTTCCTATCAGTTTTCCCAATATAATAACAACAGCAGTGATTACACATATATGTATTCATGTATTTATATATATATATATATATCTATATATATATATATATATATATATATATATATATATATTATACATAATACAGTATTTTTATGTGTATATTCATTTATTTACCTTCATATAGGTCCACTTCATGTTTTATATACATTTCTCCATTTTCGTATATTTTTATTTTGTGTCTTTAAGGGTGTGTGCCATTTCAATGTGCTTTGTGTGACATTTTTTAACTTGCCTTTAAAAAGTGCACTTTGTAGTTTTTTAATTATCTGATGAAGTTCTGTGGATACGAGATGAAAGCACTTATCAGTTTTGGTTTTGGATTCAATAAATTCTGCTTTTGGTACGTGGGCTGTGATTCATTTTACAAGACTACATCTGTGGAGTGGGGCCATCTAGCATCCTTGTGTGGCTTTGGTGTTTTTTGTGTAGGATGTGTGTTTAATGCATAGGAACCCCTTTGTGATGTGCTTCTATGGCTTCCCCAGCTGTAGCAGGTGTCTAGTGAGGTACATGGCAAATGGGCCATAATACTTGAGGAGTGGTCTAACAAGGGAATTGTAGATAGAGATCATTACCTCTGTCTACCTGGATGCAAAACCCTTGGTAATGCAATGTGCCATATAGAAGGACTTCCTGACCACAGTGGCAATGTGGTGCTTGAAGGAGAAGTTGCTGCCAACCTGTGTCCCCAGATCTATTATAATGCATACAGTGTTCATTGGGCTCCCATTGGTGTGGTACATACTGGGAACTGAGTGTTTTACCAAGGGGGATAATGATGCATATTGTGGTGTCAAGCTTCTGGACAAGGTTTCCACACCACTCAGTGGTCTCAGTGAGGCCTTTCTATGGGATGTGTGCATCACTTGTGGAGTTAATGACAGCTCCCAGCTTGTAGTCCTCTGTGAACTTGGTCAGCCAGAGTTCCTCTGTGTTGGACTGGAGTACTGAGAAGTAGATGCTGGAAAGGACGCAACCAAGTACTGATCCCTGTGGGACTCCACTTGTGACTGATTGCCAGTCTGGCCTGGAGTTTGCCACTGTCATACTTGTGTGTTCTGTGAACCAATTTGCAAAACAAACAATGATATATGGGTTGATGCCTAGTTTGTGGGGTTTATCAATAATCCCTTACTGAAGGATGGTATCACAAGCTTTGGACAGATTGACGTAGGCTGTATGCAGTGCCTTATTGTCATACACAGCCCTGGTGACTCAGTCAAAGATGTCAACCAGGTTGAGCAGGCATGATCTGCCATTCACAAAGCCAAACTGTGTAGGTCCAGAGTTAGGAGATCACCTATATCTTGGTCAGTCAGGTCCCTGGTGATGTGGTCCATAACCCTATATAGTAGACTTGTCAGGCTAAGGGGCCAGTAACCCCAGGGTCTGTAAATGCTACCCCTTTATGGAGAGGGATGACTATAGCAGTGTGCCATGTTTGAGGGGACAAAGCCTGAGGTGAGGCTGTGACTAACCAGGGCACACAGATTTGGTCCAATGTCACTTTGTATGTCATGCAAAACACAGCCATGGATATGTTGGTGTCCCATGGAAGCTGTATTATTGCCTGTGGACAATGCAGGTCTAACCTGGCCTGCAGTACTGCTAGGTGCCTGCCATTCATTTGCTATTGTGATTGTACACTTGTGGGGGGAGAGAGGGGTAAAGCTGACACTGAATGTTTTGCCAAGACTGTGGCCAATATCTGTTGCCTCAGGATAGGAATTAGCAATGTGTAGTAAATCACAGCACTTGTGATTAATTATGTGGAGGTTGTTGATGTAACTATCAAAGGCTTTTGTGATTCTCATCAGTGTCAGCTGCATTTCTGCCTTCATAGATGCCTGTAGGGGATTCCATGAGGGATCCCAATTTGTGTTTGAGTCTAATAAGGGGGTTCAACAGTCAAAGAACACTACCTTTATTCTGCAACAGTGTCCTCCTTCTGTTGTACACTTTAGTAATGGCAGGGGACCATTCCATTGCCTCCATTGTTTGGAAGACAGTGTCTGGGTTCTGTTGGCTATGGCTAGTACCATGCATTCATGTACCTGTTTGTACAGTGCATATGTGTATGAATCGACAGTCATGCAGCTATATCCCATTGCCATGGGTGCAGTGAAGTCATCCACCCCTGTTTTTATGGCTGCAAAGTCAGCTTTGGAGAGGTTTTGCAAGGTCTTTACCTTTGTGGGGGGTGTGGCTGACATGTTGAGTTTCATGTTGATTACAGCCTGTGTGGATCTCACCAGGTACTCACCAGGTAGGGATTGGCAACTGTGGATGAGCAACAGTCCAATATTTCAGTAGTCAACACAGGTAAAGGTTGTTGCATCCTCTACCGGGGGTCAGTATGAGCCAGTCCAGGGCATTAGAAATGATGAATTCCAGAAAGTGTTGGGCCACTGAACTGGCACATGTCTACTTTTCCCAGGTGATGGAAGGGTAGTTGAAGTTTCATACTATGCCAGTGTTGCATTGGACCTTCATTGCTGGCAAGGAGTTGAGGAATGTGCATTGACAATCTAGTGACATAGATGCGGATCCATAACAGGCTATGATCTGGATTGCACTATTACCTCAAGGCAGTTGTACCAGAAGTATCTCCAATGCATTATGCTGGGATACTAGTCTGGAGGTGTTCCTATCTATAATGAATATGGAGAAAACACCACCTTTGGCAGTGTGGTCCATGTTTTGGGGCTGACAGCTGTGGAATGCATTATAACCTGATACTGCAGTGCTGCTGTCTACTGTTGTGAGCCACCTCTCTATTACAGCAGAAATTTTAATGTCCTCTACTCCAAGAAGTGCTTTGAGTGACTGCACCCTGACAGTTAGGTGTCTACTGTTGAGCAGCATGACCCTCAGATTGCATACATGTCTAGCTGTTATGCTGGTAATTACATTTGAAGCACTGCCTAATAAGGCATTATAGGAGTGGCAAGACACTTAGCCAGTACCTGGTAACCCAGGGCTGACAGATGTAGGACATCTGTGGCAAGTCATTGAGGTCAGTCTATCATTATCCGAAGCAGAAATATACTGGATCCCCTGAGAATGGCACAAAACACATAAGCCAATGTTGCAGTCAATCATCTGGTGATAGTACTCCAGCATCATTCTGGGTGACAGCAGTATACTGCTCAGGGCTACTGTCACACCTGCCTGGACCACATAATCAGAGAGTTTAACCATGTATCTTGTCATGTAGCCCAGGGAGGAGTGTCCCAGGTCATTCACACACACATGGATGCAGAGTGATACTTGTAGTTGTTGTGGAGTGCCATGACTGGCTGTGTCATATGTTGGATACTGGCATGTGATAGATATGTGGTTGTTACCTGCTCCATATTCAACTTAATGGGGGAATATGCGTGTGCCTCAGTATTGAGTTACCCATGATCACTATATTGTGCAAGGTGGTTAGCCTTAGGAGTTTAGGTTGAGGGGCACACTGTGTAGGTGAAATATGTGTCTCTTGGCATGTGCCATATCGTAGTGGCTGAGTGGGTGTCTGTATTGCTGGTCTGTGCTGTTTGGGTAATTGTCCATTGAGTGCCTCTGTGAAGGTGGGTGTGTGGCTTTTCACTGTATGTCATGGCTATCAAAGTGGGTGTCATGGTGAGCTATGTGTACCACATGGTGTGGTGCAGGTGTTCATCTTTTCCTCTTGACCTGGTAGTCCAGTCTGTGCTGGAGAGTGCATATGTCCACATTGGGTGATATACGGGTAACTCTCATAGGTCGGAGTGTTTGGAATTTAGAGGGGAGGGTTGTCTGTGTACATGAGGCAGTTGCAACAGTGCATTAGAATGGACAAGTTCACCAGGTTAATGGGTGAAAGCACAGAGAATTGCACTTCAATCATGCCAGGACAGGAGGACATAACTTGTAAGTACTGGGGGTGCTTCTGTGATGAACGAGCACTGCTGATGGCTGCCAGGTGAGCCACACTTATTGATACAATAACCTGGTGATATAAGCTATAATGCTATTTGAAGTACACGACAGAAAGCACTAGCATGACGTAAGGGTGAAAATGATGGCAGACTTTCTGCCACCTGTAATACTTTACCTTAGCTGTGTAGTTATCAGCAGTGTTGGCCATTTGAAAGTTCAGTAAGTTCTGTAGTGCATGCAGTAACTGTGTAGCACTATAGTAGACATAACTAGATAGGCAGGACTTCTAATCTCAATACTAGCAAGTAAGTGTTTGTATGTGTGTGTGTGTGTGTGTGTGTGTGTGTGTGTGTGTGTGTGTGTGTGTGTGTGTGTGTGTGTGTGTGTGTGTGTGTGTGTGTGTGTTTGTATGAATCATGTACTGTCTGAGTTATACTATTTTTGACTGGTGTACTACCCTTCACACTTCCCCTCCCCCCTAATCTTGTAGTCCTGTTGATGTCATCCACCTTAGAAGTACCTTTGGACTCTGTGAAAATGTATAAGCTCTGTGGCGCATCTGATAATTGCATAGCACTATAGTAGAAATAACTAGATAGGTGGGAGTTGTAATCTCATTACTTGCAACTGTTTGGATGTGTGTGTGTGTGTGTGTGTGTGTGTGTGTGTGTGTGTGTGTGTGTGTGTGTGTGTGTGTGTGTGTGTTTGTGTGAGAATCATATAGTGTGTGGGTTATACCATTTTTGACCTGTGCACTACCCTTTACACTTCCTCTCACTCCAGTTTTGTAGTCCTGTTGATGTCATCCACCTTAGAAGTACTTTTGGATTAGATGAAAATGTATAAAATCTGTGGCTCATCTGATAACTGTGTAGTACTATAGTAGAAATAACTAGATAGGCAGGAGTTCTAATCCCAATACTGGCAACTGTTTGTGTGTGTGGGGATCATATCTTGTGTATCTTATATCATTTTGATGTATGTACCATACACAGCTGGTGAACACCTCCCGCTGCCATTACTTTATATAGTGTTGTAATAGCATCTGCCTCACATGCAGCGAGTTAAACCATTCTACAGTCCTCTGTACAGCTGTGTCTGGAATATCCAAATGTTTTCAACCTACACATGGTCAGAAGTGGTCTGTGTGCTTTAACTATGCTCATGTATGTGATACAGTACCCAAATAGGCCACAGTGAGTGCACTGACACATATGGTAGCATCAGGTATCATACCTGACTGAAACATCATGCTGATACAACATCTGCCACCTTCTCAGGTGGCCAGCCTTGTAGGTGCAATACATGAGTCCAGATGCTTGTTTTACAAGTGAACTGTTCATGTTACATGTTATGGGTCACATGAAAGGTTGGAAGAGGTGTGGACTGAAATATTGTGGTCCCAATATGTATGTATCAGAAACACATTGCATCATAACAGTGGTGTGTACACAATTTATATGCACTGTATACCACTGATGTGTCACATATGTCCCTACCTTAGGCCGTTTGTTCAGCCCATTTTGCTGGCCTCTGTCCAGATGTCCTGGCACTGACAAGTTGTGACGTATGCTACAGGAATATTGAATTGACATCAGATAGACCCCAGTGGTGACCACTGTGATGCAATGCAGTTAACTCTACCACAAGTGAACATGCACAAAAAGCAATATAACTATTACATAAAGCAATATAGCTATTACTGATAGCTGTGTGCATGGTAAATTGCATGCCATTCACAAGCCTGGGTTATTGCCAGGCCACAAAAGAACCAATGTCATACTCATCAGCTTCAGGCTGCTGTCCCATATGCAGACCAGAAGGTCCTAGGTAGATGTGAGAGGGAGGTATTGTCAGCATACTCACATGTGGCCTTGGTACATGATGGCTGCAGCATGTCTGCACATTTACAGTGCAATCCCCAAAAATACACCGTTTTCTTTCCTCACCATAGATGTGCACCTCTGTGCATTAGAAAACCCCATCCACAACTGCAATTGGACCTGATACATGTATGTAGATACAATACAGATACATGTATGCCTGATACATTAGTGTACTAATCCCACTGAGCCCTTACTTGCATGCCCCTTGTCCATTGTGTGGGTGCCACACACCTCCAGCATGTTGGCCTCTGTACCATGGTTTTGTACTGGTGTGTGTGCCCACCCAAGGTTGGCAGGGGCTCATATGCTACACAGCTTGGTTGTGTAATGGATGACAGGGAAATGTGAAGTCATTTGTATGATGTGGTGATGATTTTACCCAAGGATGACAGAGTGGTCATTGCAGCAGATGTCAATGGGCATGTTGGTAAAGGGAACAGAGGGTCTGTCAAAGTGATGGGTATACATGGTGTTAAAAGGAATGCAGATTGTGAGATGGTAGTGGGGTTTGCAAAACAGATGGACATGGCTGTGGTGAATATGTACTATAACACAAGGGAGGAGCAAAGGGTGAGTTACAAGACTGTAGTAAGATGTACACAGGTGGAATATATCCAATGTAGGAGGGCCAGTTTGAAGGAGATTGGAGACTGTAAAGTGGTGAAGGGGAAAGCGTATTTAGGCAGCATAGAATGTTGGTCTGCAGGATGATGTTGGTGATCAAGAAAAGGGTGAGTGTAAGTTCAGCAGCAAGGATCACATGGTGTGAATTGTAAAAGGGTGATAATGGGGGGGGGATCAATGATTGATTAAGACAGACACTGGGTGGCACTGTCAAATTACCACTTATCTGGTTAAGTACAGCAGAGCTAGTAAGGGAGATGGCTAGAAAGGTGCTTGGTGTGACATGTGGATGGAGGAAGTAGTACAAACAGACCTGGTAGTGGACCGAGGAAGTACAAGACAATATATAGAAAAAGAGGATGGGGAAGAAGGAGTGAGACTGTCAGAGAGATTAGGAAAGTAGACAGGAGTGTGAGGAGATGAGGTGCATGACAAAGAGAGATGTGGCAAAGGCTAAGGATGAGGCATATGAAGAGTTGTATGACAGTTTGTGAATTACTGGCTGGTTGTATTTCCCTTTGCTATGTTCAGTCATTTTAGTTGTTTTGCTGTTGTATGCCTCACCATTTTGTATGGCCTATCATGATTTTGTAGCAGTGTACTATTAACTTATTTATATGGACTGAGGGAGGGGGACAGATGTGAGTGTCATGGACCCTTTTGTATCCAATTGTGCATGCTGATCCAGTTATGGGTGGCCTATCAGCAGCATATGTTTATAGGGGCATTTTGAGACACGTATGCATATATATATATATATAAAAAAAATATATATGTATATGTGTGTGTGTGTGTGTGTGTGTGTGTGTATAAGTGTATATATTTGTATACATACATACATATCTCTCTCTCTCTTTCACTCTCTCTCTCACTCTCTCTATATATATATATATATATATATATATATATATATATATATATATATATATATATATATATATATACATATATATATATATATATGGGTCTACTTCTAATGACCGAAACGCCGATTCGCCGACAGTGAAATCACCGACACGAACGAAACGACCGACAACGCAGTTGACCGACCGCGAATCCCGACAGACGGAAGACCGACAAGGGGAATGTGTAGCGCGACCTGGTAAGTATCGATGGTGAGGGATTTAGGAGTAGGGAGCGGACAGGTAAGTGTGCAATACTCAGGGATGTAGGGTTAGGGTGTGTGATAGGTGAGTGTGCGGTAGTGTCAGAGCTTGGGGTTGGTGTGTAAGTGAGTTAGGGTTAGGGTGCAGGTAGGAGTGTGTAGTGTCGGAGCTTGGGGTTCGGGGTGTAAGTGAGTTAGGGTTAGGGTGCAGGTAGGGAGAGTGTGCGGTAGTGTCGGAGCTTGGGGTGTGTAAGTGAGTTAGGGTTAGGGTGCAGGTAGGGAGAGTGTGCGGTAGTGTCGGACCTTAGGGTTAGGGTTTGGGTTAGGGCTAGTGGATATGTGTTGTAGTGTACTGTGTTGTTTACGTGTAGTGTGTCGGTGTTATGGTGTTCGGTGTTTCGCGTTGTCGGGTTTGTGTGTTGTCGGTTTTCTGGCGTCGGTGATTTCACTGTCGGCGAATCGGCGTTTCGGTCATTAGAAGTAGACCCATATATATATATATATATATATATATATATATATATATATATATATATGGGATCAGTACTGATCCCGGAAGGAACTTTCACTGAAGCACAAAGAGCCGGGCATACTTCTGCGAAAGTGCTTCATACCAAAAAAGCATTTTCGCGGACGTATGCCTGCAACTAGAGGGAGTCGTGGGGGAATGACTGTTGCAGAGATCGTACTACAGTGCGGATAAGGGATTATTCCCTTTTCCTCACTGTAGTGCAATTTCGGAGTGAGAATATTAAAGTGGGGGTGTGGGGGCACAGCCCCCCACATGGGGGGGTGGAGTGGGGCTTGCCCCCCTGCATAAAAGTAGATTTATTGTTTTTTTGTTTTGTTTTTTAATGCACTTTAACAAAAGTGCTTTTGCAGTGAAAACACTTTCGTTAAAGTGTGTTCGGTGACTGTGGATTCGGACTATTGAACTTTCGTTCAATAGTCCTAGATCTATATATATGTATATATGTATATATATATATATATATATATATATATATATATATATATATATATATATATATATATATATATATATATATATATATGGGTCCCTATCAAATGATAGAAAGCTCATTTGATAGAAACTCATTTCACTGACACCATAAGATAGAAAGCTCAAAACACTGAAAACACATTTGACTGAAACTCAAAACACTGAAAATGCTATATGCCCTTTTCCCCATGGTAATGTGAACTTGGAGTTAGTATATATAGTTAGGACGGTGTGGGGCATACAGCCTCCCACAATGGGGGGTGTGGGGGGAGTAGCCCCCACATAGTTTATGTAAATATTGTTTTCTCCAAACATTTATTCATTTTAGTTATTAGTATCCATGTGTAGGGTTTAAAATGTATGATGTATGCACCCCCCCATTGTGAGGGGCTGTGCCCCCACCCCCCCTAACTATATATACTAACTTATTTTTAGCCAAATTATTTTCCATCAAATGAGTTTTCTATCATTTGATAGGGACCCATATATATAAATATATATATATATATATATATATATATATATATATATATATATATATATATATATATATACAACACACACACCTCAGTATTTATTTGTAATATATCTTTATATTGTTCTACACATATATGTATCTCCATACATATCTACCTCTCTCTCTATGTATACATTTCTTTTCATATAGCAATCCGTCCTACTTGCACAGTATCTCTTCCCTATTGTAAACTGACTTTAAAGTAGATTATATTTGAGAAAACATCCTAAAATCATGCAGCTGAGATGGTTTACTGGTAAATTGCTGTGACTGAGCTGTGCAGGGTCCTGGGTTCAAGACCTGCAAGGGCTGCTTATTTTGTTGCTAGGCAGAACAAGAACTGTTGAATACAGAATGATTAAGGCAGTTTTGAGCAGCCTTAAGTGTGTTTGGACAGGTTTGCATTACGGTAAGCGGTGCTACGTACAGTTACACAAATAGACGCTTAGACTGTGTAGGCTTTGCTTACCAGTGCGCGAATCTGCTTAGCATTTACATTTAAGCAATGCAGAAACCTGCTAAGCATAGCTCAGCCCTGGTAACCATTGATTACACTCCAGTCAGATAAAATAGCAGGATAATGACATCTCACACCTCCAACTGTTGTCAAAACACTGGCCCTAGTCTCAATGGCATGAAATGTGTCACAATCCCCTGTTGAATCAATGTGTTGTCTACAAATGACCACATCGATGGAAGTCCAATGGACACAGATGTCCTTATAGGAGGTCTGTGAACATAGCTTGACAGCACCCTCTCTTCCAACCTCCGCATTGTCACTGTGGACAGAAAGTACTTCCATGTGGCACATTGCATAACTAAGGGTGTGTCATCCAGGATTTAAGAGGTCAATGTCTCCCTCCATTCTCCACTCATTAGGCCAATCAGCAGGTACAATGGCCCATTTGCCATGTGACTCACTAGACACCTTCAGTAACTGGGTAGACTGCAAGTGTACCTCACATGTAAGACCCAAGGCATGAAACAACTATTTGATATGGAAAGAGGCCAAAACCTCCAAGTGGTCCTGGTCACATCTAGGTTACTTACAGGCAGTCCCTGCTTGACTAACAATGCCATGTCTGCCCAGGTGTGTTACACATGCCACAGCTAGGAAACCCCAATCTGTATGAACTGCATGCCATGGATACCTCAATCGCATTACCACATTTAACAGAACATGCTTGGTGACAGGTACATAACCTCGATACTGGCAACATTATGCAATATACATTGCATACATGTCAAAGCATCTCACTGGCTCTCTACAAGGGAAATTCAGATGAGTAGATGGCGAATATAACTGTTACCCTGGGGATCAATCACTTGGTAGTATTTGCTAGATGCACTGCTGACAAATGTCAGGTGGCATGATGCCAAGGTACTCCCATGGGCTAGGCTTGTAATGACCCCATGGTCATTGGTGTGGTACACACATATGAGCACATGGACCCATGACAGTACTGGCAAATATGTGTGTGTGTGTGTGTGTGTGTGTGTGTGTGTGTGTGTGTGTGTGTGTGTGTGTGTGTGTGTGTGTGTGTGTGTGTGTGTTTGTGTATGTGTGTGTGTATTATTGTGTATACAACTGTTTGTGAGCATGTAAACCTGTAGGTGATATTACTTTATGGCTCTTCCACCCACTCCAACTCCAACTGACATACGTTGCAGTGCTAGTGATGTTATACACTGTAAGGGTAGTTTGTGACACCCTTCACCCTATAGGCTCCATGGAGCATGTAGTAACTGCATTACACAATACTGACAAAGACTACATAGGTGAGGGTTCTACCCTAAGTCCTGGGAAATGTGAGTATGTGTATGTGTATGTGGGTCTCTGAAAGGGAGCATATTTGTAGGAGACAGAATTTTCAGGGCTTAGTCTCCACACACACTCCACATTGCCATACTGTACAAGGGCTGGTGATGTTGGGCACAGTACAGGAACCATGCTAAACTGTAATACATTCACCCTGTGCATCAGAACCATATTAGCATGTCCCTGCATCAATGGTATGGATGACAGTGATGCGGCGCAGGTATCATCATATGCACAGGGTGTGGTGTGGGTCTTCCAGAGGCCTAGGCTGAGCCATTTGGTTGACATCATGTGTGTGGGTTAGGGTGTTGTCTATTGAATGGGCCATGCAGAGGTGGTGTGTGTGAGTGTGTGTGTGTGTGTGTGTGTGTGTGTGTGTGTGTGTGTGTGTGTGTGTGTGTGTGTGTGTGTGTGTGTGTGTGTGTATAGATGCACACAGTTCTGCCATGTTGCTGCCCTATACAGGTGCATGCCAGACAGCTGCAGACCGTACATGGCAGGGTGTACAGTTCACTGTGTCCAGCCATGGTCACGGGAACTGGGCCTACCAGGGGTTGCTCAGGCACCACCAGGCAGAAGCCGAGATATGGTACTCTCCTCTGATTATGACAATTGTCTGCTGGATCTGCATTCCTGTTGGGACGGGCCAAGACCACGTACCCATGGCCTGCTGCATCGTGGTATGGACAGCACCCTCCTGCAGTGGAACTGCTGGTACTGTCACTATGGGAGCGGGAGTGAGATGTTGCATGGCCACATAGATCTTCAGCTGTTCGTGGTGCTGTCTCACATCCACGTGGCCGATGCCCTACTCCCACCACTTGCTCTAGCACAGACATCCCACGGTCGAGGATTGGCACCATCTCACCCAACTGTCTCTCCATGACCTCTGTATAATAACAGTGGGCATCTGCAAGATCACGGATGTTGCCACATACAGCAGGAAGAGTGGCCCTCTGGAGCCTCAGACCATCTTAGGTGTAATGTTCAATACATGCCTGTGCCTCCATGATGGTCCGAAACATGCATCTGGTGACACCTGCTGTGGCACTTCTGGCAGGGGCATGACATGACATGACGGGCAGCAGTCCTCCTATGAGCGCCTCTGTCCATCCGCCTGTGTGGGACCTCACCTGTTATTCGGCTATGGCTGAAGTCTACAGACACACTTGCCATAGTCACCACACTTTCTTGTCCCATGCCACCACCTGCCAACTGTACCTCATCAATGACCACTGGTGATGGGGTATGTGTGGCCATTGTGACTGTGTGCGGGGATGGGGTGGAAAAATGTGGGATGCTAACCAAGGGCACAGATTCAGCCCCTGACAACCCTGCCTGTGCCTCACTATGCCTATCATCATTGTCAGAGTCTGCAGAGACATTGTCATCAGGTTCCCCACGGGAGGGACCCTGACCTCCATTGCTACTTGTGAGGGGAAGACAGTATACGTAAATGAATCCCTGTACGTTATGGCTTACTTCCACACACACACACACACACACACACACACACACACACACACACACACACACACACACACACACACACACACACACACATGCACACACACACACACTTACAGGTGAAGTGGCACAAAGATATTACACAGACCTCACATTACGCAATAGTTGACATGCATGACACATGGCACTCAACATCATGCATTACAGCCATTCTTAGTCCCTGTTACTAACAATATACATCTCTGGGATGCATGGGTCATGTTAGTAGGTGATGTCCCTTCCCCTGGAACACACTGCACCCATGTACACATTATTGTTGTGCACCTGTATAGCACACTGGCATCTACTGTAGACCATACCTCACAACTGTAGAAATCATTGCTGAATGTGTAGTTGTCTGGCAGTTATGCTTGCTCTGTTCCTCACAACCCTTATGTGTTTGCCTGACACATAACTGGGATGATATGATGACTGATGTCACTAATTAATGACTGACATTTGATTTGCAGATCTCGTCATCAGCAGTGCATGTATGTGCCATAAAATCCAGTCACACCAATGACCTTTAAAGTCTAATGTAGATATGAGGAGATTACATACACCTGTTGACATGCCAGCATCTTCTACAATATGAAATGGGGCCACAGTACTGCATTTGAAAACATTACACACACCTAATATGTGACATATGACCTGTGCAAGCCAATCAAGAATCACACAAATGTGTTAGTCGTGAAGATACTGAATGAGATGCATACAATATGGGGGTAACGTAAGTGTGAACATCCTTTAAGCAATGGTTTGTTGAAGCACCTGTTAAGTGAAGTACAGCAGTCACTATTCCTGGGAAGGGGTATACTAGCATGGCACATCTTGACTTGGCATTATTTGGTCTGTCTTCCCTACAAATGTCCCCCAACTCTGCCAGATTGCAAGGCCAGCTTATGTGCATAGCCCTTGGGGGTTACACACGGTCTTTACTATTGCTGTTGATTCTAGGTGATGTCTGGCCCAATTCATAACCATGAATGTGTTCAGATACAGCCATTCTTTGCTAGCTTTGGATGTATGCTTCAGTTCACTGTTGTGTTTGAAGCTGAAACCCCTCATCATCATCAGCCTTATTGCAGATGCTTGACAACTGTGAACCCCACGTGAGTGTTATTTTGCAGTGTTCAAAATTCTCTCCACCATGTCTACAGGCCTAGTTCCAGCTAATGAACAGCAACCCTAAAGGTGTACACTGGCACCAGCAAGCTTCAAGTTGGGGATGGTGTCCCTGAGGTGAAGTGAGGTGTTGCTTGTGCACCACACATATATCTATGAATACTGTCTATAGGTTTGAACCTTGGTGTAATGACGCCATTACACATTGCAACACATGCCTTTGGGAGACATGATGTTATGCTTTTGCTACCTGTACACAGTCCTGGATGGTGTTTCTTGTGGGGAAAATCTTGCATATACTTACCCTACCCCATAGGCCACACATGCAGAATCCAGGCAATTGTTGCCACAAGTACTACACAGGCAGTACTTGCTAGACATTCCTGCAACTCCCTCAGTGTCTCCTGGCAGCCTCTCTGACCAATTTTCTACATGTTTTGTCATCTGCTTTGGAAAGGCATCTGGTTCTTTTCAACATCACTGTTGTCCCATATTTAATACACCTCTAGATCACTGTCTGCACTGTTTCCATGCTATGTATAACGGTAAAGTATTTTTTCCCTTACTCCTGACTGACACATTTCATATATGGGATCCCTTTGATGCTTTGCAAGATGTGTGCAAACTATGGCTGCTTCTGTTGTAGGCAACTGAGGAAATGTCACGAACATACTTCTTGGACAGTAGACTATTACTTGGTGTGACATTAAGGCCCTGTAGTTGATGGCAGGTGTGTACTCAAGTAGAGTGAATGCTGTCAGTACATCACAAGCTGCCTCCACAATATGTTATTTTGAGTGTGTGCACACATATGCATCCAGTGTTTTGTAAGGTTTGTATACCCCATATTTGTGGCACTAACATATAATTCTATTTTTACACATTAATTGTTCATGTTAGGATCACAATACAGGTTGTAAAAGGTGTGGAATGTATTATTGTGGTCTGTTGTATATATCAGGCACAGTTGTCATCTTAATATGTGTGTGTACACTGTTGTATCCACTGTATAAGGGTAATGTTTCATACATGTTGCTACTGTAGCCCATTTGTCCCAGCATTTTGTTTGTCTCTATCCACACATCTTGCAGTGACAGGTTGTGAGGTATACTGCAGAAATCTCACATACACTTCAGATATGACGCCATGGTGACCACTGTGATGCAGTGCAGTTAACAGCAACAAAACTGAACATGCACATCATGCATTATGGGTAAATGTGATAAATGTGTGCATGGTAAGTAGCATGGCCTTAACATGGCCAGTGTATTGGCAAAACTCAACAAAACAATTCCATACTCACCAGCTACAAGTTACTGTCCTAGTTGTATACCAGAGGGACCTAAATAGTTGTGGGAGAGAGGTAATGTCAGTAGCCACTGATGTGGCCTTGGTACAAGGTGGAAGAAGCATTTCAACACATTAACAGTGCAACCCCCAATACTACAAAATAAGCTGGTCATCACCATAAATGTAGATGTCTGTGCATTACTAAACACCAGCAAGACCTACTATCTCATGTGACATATAGATACTATACAGATAGAAATGGATAAGCAACATTGTTCTAGTAATGTGCATTGGGGCCTTACCTGCACCGTCCTCATCCAGTGTGTGGGTGCAACCCACCTCCACAATACTTACCTCAGCTTCATGGGTTGTGAGTTGGGTAGGTGCCCCAAAGTTGTCGAGGAGTTCCTTGGTGGGTGTCAGTGGGGGCTGGATGGCTGGGCCACCACCTGTGGCTAGCAGCTCCCTCGCTACAGCAGCAGCCCATTGACGGGCATGGCAGATGAGGTCGGTGGCCCGATGCCGCACCTGCACATAAGTTCTGCTGTGCAGGCCAGCATAATTTACTCTGTGGACCAGATTGTTCTACAGGGCAGTCCTCTCCTGCACATCTTGTGCTCTCCATCCAAATAATAGGCCATAATGTTCGATCATAAACTGGGTGATTATGTCATTTTCCCCAACAGAGAATGCCGGAAGGCGAGGCTTCTGCACATTACCTGGAATACATAAACAGGAAAAAACTTCACAGGACCTCATACGGTTGTCAAATTGCACATCAACAGTGGATATTACTTGCTAATAATCCAAACTACACCATAACCCTCCAATCTATCATGGCTATAGCAGCTTGCATTACACTCCTGGTCCTGAGCTATCTTGTTCCCCCATTGTTAAACACTTAATTGCATAATACTCTATTCTCCATTCATTTCTTTGTAGAGGGATGACAGTGGCCATCTTGCATGTGGACGGTGTGTGGATGGTGGCAAGTCTGTGTTTGTCTGTGGTGTGTGATGGAGCTGTGACACATGCCTGAGATCATGTAGGAGGAAGACAGTGATGTTATCATCCCCCATGGAGACTTGCTGTTGTTGCCATCAGTAGGCAATATATGCATGCTCACCATTGCTGAGGGGAGGAGTGTGATTGACGTGCATATCCCCTTATACAACTGGGATGGACAGGGTGGCAATGTTCCCACCTAACCTGTCTGATACAGGTTGCATATATCCATGGCATGTGAGTATGAGGTGTGCTTTACCCCCAGTACAGGGTGAATTGTGTTGTTGCCTCTGAGATTGACATATGTGGAGACACTTTTGCAATTGTCCTTGGTGGTGTGGATAAGTCTGATTTTTGTAGTCATAATCAGCCTTATAGACAATCACCTGTGAACTTACATACTTGCTCAGATAGAGGTGGACTTGCATCCAATTTGTTGCCTGCACCTATATGTCCCTGTACAGCCAATCTAGCAACCTATTATGTGGTTTGTGTATTGCTGCTGCTGTCCACCAAAGGGGATTATTCTACCTTGGTGGAAGTTGGTTTTACAGGTTAGGTTCTTCTAAGTCCATATAGCTACAGTGGATATAAAGTGTACACCCCCCTGTTACAATGCCTGGTATTTGTGCAACTGAAACATGACACCACAATAACTCATTTCAAAACAATTCCCACCTTGATTGTGACCTATAACCTGAACAATTCAATTGAAAACATAACAATCTGGTCTGTGAAAAAATAAGCCAGCTGAATGAGTGTGCACACCATTAAACTGTTATGTTGTGTATGCACCTGCTGAGATGGTTATAGCATTCATTCATCTTGGTTTGGACTCTAACATCATGGCACATCTTCACTTGGCAATAGTTACTCACCTTCCTTGTTTGTTTTTCAATAGGATTGTACAGGTTAGTAGTCACATTCAAGACAAGAATCATTTTGACATGATTTTCTGTGGTCTCATTGTCATACAGCACACAAACCTGGCATTCCAACAGGGGTGTGTACACTTGTGATATCCACTGTATATAGGTGTTGACATAGCTGTTAGTACTAGGCATGGACAGAAGGTTATAACACAGCTGGACACTTCTCCGATTACTACCTAATAATCATGCCTACTCTAGTACCCGTATCAGTGTTAGGGCAATGCAACAACCAGTAGCTGTACATATTTATGTCTGTTGTATGTACTGACACGTTACACACATGTGCAACATATACAACCTATGTACCTGACTGCTTGAAACCCATGTTATTAGTTTTGTGCCTTCCATATGCTGAACATATGTATACATACATGTGCTCAGGGGATACCTAGTATACATTTCTATTCTATGTTAGTATGGCACACTGTATTTACAGTCTTGCTGCTCATTCATACTTCTCAACCTGCTATAGCAGGACTTCTGGACAAGGGCATACATAAATGGTTGACAAAAGGGACATCAATATTGATACTGTATTAATATAGCCGTACCATACATTAGTAAGTTGATTGCGCAGTAGGCTTTGACATCACTGTGATAACCTGAAAGATGTCCAATAGGCATAAGTAAGCTATTATATTATGTTGTCATTGCTCACAGACTTGCCAGTGGTTTGGCTAACATAACACAAGTATATGTGCATGTGACTACAGATATCAGTCACACATGTGCTTTTTGTCCAGCAGAACACTGTGCAGTTGAATGTTATTAATTCAATATATCACATGCAGTTCAACATGTATCATACTCATATTTACAGGTAACATATGGATATGGACAACATCCCATTAACTGGCCTAGCAGTGGCACAGTCACAACTGTTTGACAGACACCCCAGCGGTTGTCATATGTGAGCTGTCCGTTCCCAGGGTGAGTCAGGCTCCTGAGCTGTGATCCTACTCACAACTTATTAGAGCATCACATTTGGACAAAGCCTAAAATGATGGGGGGATAAATAGGGACAGATTTTAAATATTTCTGTTACAAACTTAGGAAGTTTGTAGAATAATATATTTTGCATTACTGTGAATATTTTTAAGGATGTAGAGTGTTAAACTCAAATGTTTTTCATTACTTAATGACTTCAATCCTCAGCTATTTGGCAGAAAATATCAAATAATGAGCTAACCCAGTCGACAAATACTGCACAGAAAAGTTCAGATTTCAGGAGGAACAGACAAAAAATATGATGGGCAAATCTGAACATTCTGTGAAGATCTGTACAGTTGAGAAGTATGGCTGTGATCTCTCCCACTGCAGAGAGGGCCAGATTCTATGACCATAGCAGCTGTTCAACAGGACATTAGTACAGCAAGTCTTGTTGGGACATATATTCTTGCAAATCATATTTCCCATAATTACAGACCAAGTACTACATTCAATTACATGATTACATGTTTCACATACCTTATTTTTTTCTTCTCTTTTCTGCTTTCCAGTTTTTGTTTTTATTTGTTTTCTCTCTGTTTTTCTCTCTCTTACTCTGTGCACTACAGGTATAGAGCTGGTTTGAATAGGTGGCAGCATGGCTTTTGTAGGTGATGCTCATGACCAGGTGATAGCCTGTGCACCAACTAGTGTTCCCCACTTTCTATTTGCATGCAGAGAAGCTGTGTAGTTATTCCAATAGCCAATGTCATGGCAACACACTCTTATAATTGAGTACTCCATGTGGGCGTTGACCCTTTCCCTTACTTGTGAGAAAGACATCTTGGACATGTGTGAGCTAATACCTCTTACAACAAGACTGGTGGAGACAAGCCAACTAAATGGTGGAGTAAGTTAAAAACTTAGGGGCAGAATGTGAGTATTGCTGTTATATGTTTGGAATACTGCTAGTTTAATAGGGTTTGTATGAATATGCTACTTCTGCATGGGTTTCAGTCTGACAAAGTTTTGCCATTGCTTAGTTCTCAACTGTAGGGCTATTCACATAATGGTCAGAGGTTAGCCTGTTATGTTTTGTCTGTTCCCCAGACAGGTGTTGTCCTTGGCAAATCAGTAGCATACTCTGGTGATTGCAATCAGTAAATGCTAGCATCCATTTGTTTTTCTGACTTTATATCCCTCAGAAAGATATGTTACAAGAAGCCCTGTAACAACAGGAATTTTCTCAGTGGATAACCACAATATTTCAAGTATGGCCATGTATTTAGGCCTCTGTCCACCAATTATATCAGGCTTTGTCCAGATGTCATACAGTAGGAGGTTGATAGGTATAATGGTCTATCATTATTTAGTGCAGTCATTCCTGCTGATGGGGAAGGTTGGGAAACATGTTGAAATCATTGAAGTACATTCAAGGGGTTGGTGTATAGACAATGCTCTTAGATGCCCTTGTAACATATTTTATGTGGGGGAGATTAACATGTTTTAAAACTAGACTGTTAGAACATGTGAGACACGTTACTGATAAGAAAGATAACAGTTCTATAGCTGTACATTTGAATAAATCTCACCATGGGGACAGTAGTGGGTTTCAAGGTACTGTTTTGGAAAAAGTCTGTTCCTCAGTTTGATGAAACATTCATAAAAGGACAATTGATATATACAGAATCAATACATTAATATTACATGTGATAC